>NC_044321.2:81464762-81764762 GCF_007474595.2 Lynx canadensis | reverse complement strand
AGTTCACTTGGGTCCCTGGCAGTGCCCAGGAATTCCTCAAGAGGGCATTACCAGCCTTCTTGGTGACAGCCTGCTGCCTGTGCTGGGTGCTTGTGGGAACAATGCAGGATTGTATGAAACTAGTAAACAGTTTCTTTCATGAAATTCTGATAGTACCTCAGAGGATTTGGACCCTTCAATCATAGCTTGCTTTGGTTGTGCAGCTTTATTGCAAATAATTCCAAAACACTTGGATATTACTTCCACTCTCTGTGGTGTGATCCCATAGTAGCAGATTCTTGAAGGCCACTAAGCAAGTGGGTTCTTTATGGCACATTGAATAGATTGAACTCTGAAACTCAGCAAAGTCCAGTGAATTTCCTCAGGAAACTAAACAAGGGCTATCGTGCCCAATCTTGTGGTCCATATCTTCCACAATGTCCACAGAGAAGATTGTAAAGTGGAACAGAGAAGGTATAGTTCCAGTGAAAGCCCGAGATCACCTGCTAGCACTTAGGCTTCTGGAGCTGAGGCTCTGCTTCTCCTCCCCAAGATAATATCCTCCCAGACAAAATTTAGGAAGGCAAGTGGCTTCTTCTTACAGCTTTTCTAGCCCTGGCACAAAAGGCTGGCTGGTTGGCAGGCAATATATTATGTCTTATGTACTTGTGACTAGAACTTTCCACACCCAACTTCATGCCAATTGGCTTGGCCATGCCTTTCTAGCCAACAGAACTGAGGGCCGAGGGCCAGAAATGTCACATACTTTGGGCTGGCACGGAGTGGGGGGGGAATGAAGGGTGCTCTCCTTCCTCTCCTGAAGATTCAGGAACAATACAAGAATTAATGGGGGCTGACGGTGTGTTGGGTATGGATTGTGGATTGTGGAGATACCCATGACTTGGGGATAGTGTGAAAGGTAGCCTCGAAACCAAAATAATCAGATGAATAAGCTCAGGAGTACCTGGGCAGTGCCAAATAGCTACTAGCAAAATAGAGACATCAATTGTCCACATAACACACCTCCACCAACATGAATACTAAGCCAGCTTTGGCACAGTGGTCCCTGCAAAGAGGCTGCATGTTTGATATAATCTCTGAGCACAGCAAAAATAATACCACTATCCTTGGCTGTCAAAAACTCAATTTCTGAGGACTAATGTTATTTGCTCAATTTTACTGACGGTGTACAGGGGCAGCTTTCCCAATGCCACCCAGCAGGTAAAGTACAGAGCCACTGCTAGAGAATGCCTCTTTCCAGACTCTCATTGCTTGGAAGTTATGCATAAGATTTTTCTATTCCTAATGAATTTTTGAATAGAGAGCTTTTGGCCTGAGCAAGAACAGCCAGGGGCAGAATGGACAGACTTTGGGGTGCTGTGGCTGAAGTCTCCAACCCTCTGTACTTCTCAGGCTAAACTAGATGCCCATGTTAAAGATCCAGACAGGGCAAGTTGAATGCAGTTTGTAGATCAGCAGGATTGAAAATCAGTCAGTGGGGATTAGATGATACTAAGGGCTTCATTGTATTTGTTATGTGTGATAATAACATGGTGGTTATGTTTTTTTAAAGGGTCTTTATCAGTTAGAGATGCATAGAGAAATATTTATGGGTGAAATGTCATGATGTCTGGGATTTTTCCTACTCCAGAAAATTATAATAAAAAAAAGGTTAGATGAAATAACATTGTCCAAATGTTGAAAATTATTGAAGCTGGTTGGTAGGTACATGGAGTCACAATAAACTATTTTCTCTCCTTTGTGTATGGTTAAACTTGAGGTCAGAAAAGAGAAGTCATTAAAGTTAAGATTCAAGCTAATTCAGAAGGGAAAGAGAAAACCAAATCTGGAGGCATCAAAATTCCGGACTTCAAGCTGTATTACAAATCTTTAGTAATCAAGACAATATGGTACTGGCACAAAAACAGACACATAGATCAATGGAACAGAATAGAAAACCCAGAAATGGACCCACAACTATAGGGTCAACTAATCTTTGATAAAGCAGGAAAGAATATCCAATAGAAAAAAAGACAGTCTCTTTAGCAAATAGTGCTAGGAAAACTGGACAGCAACATGCAGAAGAATGAACCTGAACCACTTTCTTACACCATATACAAAAATAAACTCAATATGGATTAAAGCCCTAAATGTAAGACAGGAAACCATCAAAATCCTACAGGGGAAAATAGGCAGTAACCTCTTTGACCTCGGTCTGAGAAAAGAACATTTTCAAGGGAAATCTCTGATCTTTCTGGAAAGATGCACATAGCCCGGTAAGAGTGGCCGCTTGGGAGAAAGGGATGGGGGCCTGGAGTGGGAGGAAGACTTTTCACTCTATGTCTTTTAGTATGGTGGGAATTTGTAATTATATGCATTTCTTACTTTTTCTATTGAGAAATCTCATTTGAAAAATCTTTCAGGCACATTGAAAGACAGCAGTCTGCAAGCCTCTTGAGTCTGCTCCATACCCTTCTTTGCTTGTGTCTCTGAAACACTGACCTATTCTCAAACAAGGGCTGCCCCCAGTGACAGGAAAGGACTCCCAGGAACCCCTCCCAAGGCACAGCTGGATGGGGAGGAGGGGCTGCTCTTGCCCTGCTCCCCATGGGAGGAGAAGACATAAGCCCTTGAAAGCAAGAAATGTCCTCAGCCCAAAAGGCCACTTCTTCTGTCTTCCCAGGAAATAGGGCCCCTCCCTGCTCTTCTGCAACCCCACAAACAATGAAGGCTACATCTGCCACTGAAGGGACCCTCTCAGGCAATTGTCCAGGCCTCTTTATTTCTTTTTTTAATTAAATTTTTAATGTTTTTATTTACTTTTGAGAGAGAGACAGACAGAGCATGAGCTGGGGAGGGGCAGAGAGAGAGGGATACACAGGATCTGAAGCAGGCTCCAGGCTCTGAGCTGTCAGCACAGAGCCTAATGTGGGGGCTCGAACTCACAAACTGCAAGATCATGACCTGAGCTGAAGTCAGATGCTTAACCAACTGAGCCACCCAAGTGCCCCCAGGCCTCTTTCTTTCAACACTTCTGCCTAGGAATGCCTTTTCAGAGATAGGATTCTATCTCCTCTAAAGTAATAATAATTATTATTTTATATAAATATATAAAAATTAAAGAAAAATAATAATAATAATAATAAGAAGAAGAAGAAGAAGAAGAAGAAAACATTTTTAAGTGGTCTGTCCCTTTCAGAGTCCTTCAGCTCTGGTTGCTTGTTCAGGTAAAAGTCACTTGGCTATGGATGACACCCCCTATGGAGCAGATTGTCTACCCTCAGGGCTGGGGTGCCTTCCTTGGGAAATTGTGCCAGCAGCCAGGATGGAGAAGAAAGGGGGCCTCAGTTTCCCCTGCTATGATCAGGGCACTCCAGGTAAGCAAATGATGCTAAGATCATAGTGCCAGAGCTTAAAGCAAATTACCCACACAGGGAGTCAGCTCTCCCCTGTCCTCTTAGGGTTCTGAGGCTTTCTTTCCCTCTCCTTTTCCCCCACCCTGGCCAAGCCTAGGAAGAGGCCAGGGTAGCTACTCTCCCACCAGCATGGTCTCCTCTTGCCACCTAGTAGGATGGGGAAGGCACCCCTACCTTCCAACTATTCTTACCTTGGGAAACTTCATTCCTGTGGGACTTTCTCTGTGATGCCCAGGAGGACACAAGGGACACAGCCCCAGAGCTGAGACTATAGGCAGACTATTGAGCTGGTACCTCCCCCATCCCCTAAAGCAAGGAGAGGTTAATCCTCCATCCTGGCCTGCCCCTTCCTAGGCAGTAGACACCTTGGCCCCAAAGGAAAATGAATTCTCTTTTTAAGCACAATTAGTCCCAAACCATAAAGTCTAAGAAATGATTTGCCCAGAGGACCCTCCAAAGAGGGTTTTACATGCTCCTTGGGTTATCCTTGAAAAACCGTTCAAAATTTCTGAAGCACTGCAATTATTTCCACAGGCTGGATCCATCAGTTCTTGGAAGGGTTTCAAAGAGTAGAGTGGCAGCAACTCCCCTTAGCCTCTACTCCCACCCCATAGCAGGGGCCTTCAGAAAGAGAAGCAAATCCTCACTGAGATGTCCTCTCTCCCCTGACTATACCGCTGTTACCCAACCACAGAAGATCTACTCAACTCTTAGCCTACTGAGACCCCCTCCAAGGAGCTGGCCCTTAGAGAGAGACACTGAGCCTAAACTACAAACCTAAAGAGCCAATAGGTTCTCCATTCTGGAAGTGAGCTGCCCAGCTGTCCTTAAATTTCCTCAAGAAGAGGGACATGAAGGTGGCTTGTGAATGCTGGTGTGGGACTGGCTGTCCCAATTAAAGTTGGTTTGGAGAACATGACTAGTTCTTGGTTTCCTAGGAGTAACCATCTTCTCTCTGTTGATAACTAATCAAGAAAGAAATTTGGGGGATGCCTGGGTGGCTCGGTCGGTTGAAGACTCGATTTGGACTCAGGTCATGATCCCAGGGTCATGGGATCAAGCCCCACATTGGGTTCCTCACTTAACATGGAGCCTGCTTAAGAATTCTCTCTCTCCCTCGGCCCTTCTCCCCAACTTGTGCTCATGTGCTCTCTCTCTAAAATAAATTTTAAAAATAAATAAATAAAATTTAAGAAAGAAGTTATTAGGAATGCAGCAGGAAGGATTTTAGCTAGATATTAAATGTGCTTTCCAGGTGATCAGGGCTTTCTATGAACAATGGAATATGATGATTAAGAACACAGACTCTGAAGTCAGACACCCCTGGCCTTGAATACCAGCTCTGTCAAGTAGCAGCTCTATGACTTTGGGCAATTCAACCCCTCTAGGTCTCTATTTTTTTATTCCTAGAAAGGTATAATAACAGCAGTAACCTCACTGGGTTATTGAGAAGGTTACAGAAGACAATAACATAAAATATTTAGCACAGTGCCCATGGTAAGTTATGATAACAATAACAATAACAATAATAATAACCAGTTGAGGTGACAGAGTATCTCTGGAAATGTTTAGTAAACACTTAACAAAGAAGAGGCTGAGCTTAAATGATCTCTAGAACCAACACCTTTCAGACCTAGGATTCTTAGCCTTCCCCCCAAAACCTGTCCATGTTTAAAACAGACCTAAGGAAATGTGCTTAGAAGAGGTATTAAGATTCTTTGAGACTCAGCTAGCAGTTTAGCCATGTATTTGTTATCTTCCAACATCTCCAGCTCCTGTAGGTGTGTCCCTCATTAGCGTAACAAACCATCTAGGTTTGCCAAGAACTAAGAAGTTTCCTGAGATGTGGGAATTTCAGTGCTAAAAGTGGGTGAGTCCCAAGAAAACCAGGACAAGTTGGTCAGTCTACCCCAGCACTGGAGCCGGCTATAAGCACCATGCTTGAAGCAGTTGCCTCAAGGGCTGGCCAAAACAGCAGGTGTTAGGTTCTTTGCTGAAACCAGGGAACAGGAAATTCCAAAAGCCCCCTATTTCTCCACTCTCTGAAATACCATGTTCAGGTGAGTAGGCTTGCCAGATAAAATACACAATTGCCAATTGAATTTGCCTTTCAGATAAATGACAAATAATTGTTTAGGATGAGTATGTCACAAATACTGTATGGGATATACTTATACTACAAAAGTGTTTATTGTTTATCTCAAAGGCAAATTTAACTGGGCGTCCTGTACTTTTATTTGCTAATTCTGGCAACCCTATCAGCAAGAACAGTTTCTGTGGCAAACCAAGTTTGCTCCTGGGGCCAGACCGGGTGGTGGAAGGGGAAGGTTGCTAGGGAAACCATAAACAAGAAATCACAGTTCCCTATAGACACACATTCTACTCTCCATTTTGGGCCCCTAATACCTTCATTTTGCGGGCCTTGGAGCCCAGAAGGGGGGGGGGGGAGCGCAGCCACACCTAGCTTTAGGTAAGATTATTTGAGTCAAAGCAAGACGCAATGAACCCTGAGGCAGGCTGCATAACGGAATGGTTAGGAGTTTGGGTTTTGTAGCATGCTAAATTGGGTTCATGTCCCACCCCAACCTAGGACAAAGCACAATAAGTGGCAATTGTTAAGACTTAGAGCCTAACCTTCTCCCTGTTTATCTTCTGTCTTCCCCTCTTCTCCTGTATCCAGTACTTTGCCAGGCTTTGAGGGGAACACAAAAAAATGGGAGGATTTCTAGACACACCTCTAGCCTAAGGGAGCTAACAACCACATAGGGAAAGCATATTAAAGACATTAACCAAGTGGAGATTCAAACATAGCCAGCGTGGAGCACCTGCCTGTGGTTGGCTAGCCTTAAGTGCACATGTAAGCCAGATATCAGTAGAGGGTCAGTCTGTCCTTTCACAGTCAGATAAAATTGGCTCCAGCCCCCCTGTCAAGGAAGCCTAGTGTCTTCCCCAAGGTTCCTGAGAATTCTAAGGGAGCTCAGAATCCCACGGCTAATGTGGTTTTCTGATTTGGAGCTCCTAATGAGCTTCAGATTCACAAGGAATTCATCTTCCATGGCTACTCCCCACTATTTTTCGTCACACCAGACTGGGAATGCTCTTTTTCTTCTGGATTTCTATGAAGACCTCTCACATGAAGCATTTATGCAACTAACATAATTTATCAAAGTTTGAGTAGATGAAGGGTCATATGTTATAGCAGTATAAACAATCAAAAAATGATTACTAAACACTCCTGCATTTAGAAGTTCTTGGCTGCATTACTATTTGGGAGTTCTCTGCAAACCATTCTCCTGTCATAGATCCACTCTTGCTTCTTTCTCCCTTCTCCCATTTCCTTTTTTTCCTTCTTTGTCCCACCCCAAATTCATGTTTGTTTCTTATGAAGGGCAGTTTAGCTACATATGTGTTATCTTCCAGTCCTTTCCATCAGAACTTCTCCTTCTTCCCTGCAATTGCCATATCGGAGTATTCTCCTTAAAAGAGACCGTCTTTTTTCTGAACAGAAACCTTGGTGTCAACTAAGGAAAGAATCATTTTATCACCCCACTCCTCATGCAAAAACATAATCTTTGTTAGTTGCACAAGACATGAAGTAGGGTTTGTTATACCCATTTTTACACACGAGTAAACTGAGGCTTCTGAAGCCCACAGCTAGCACTGAAAGGGTTAGGATTGAAACCCAGTTTTTCTCAGTCTGAGTCTAGTCTTCTTCCCACTACCCAGTACACTACAATTAGAGAACAAGTATGTCCAGGATGAGGGTTGCAGAAATTGCTCTCAGGTGAAGGGTTCCCTAACTGGGGGAGAAGGGTATACTGCAGGCTACAAGCCTCTCACTGAGGCCAACTCCAGGGCCAGTAGAGCAGTGCCCACTATCTGCAGAAAAATCACAGGCACCCAGATTCACTAGGCCACTGGATTCCTGAGCTAGTCTAGGTGCCAGTTGAGACACAACCTGGACACTTACGTTTTTTTAAACAAATTTTCCTTGTAGGTCTTATAGCAGCTGAAAGAAGTGAATACTGTTACTATGTACAATTTACAGATAAGCAAATTGAATATCAGAGAACTTAAGTGACTTGACTGAGGTCACACAGTTACTAAATGGCAGAAGCAAAAATGTAGACTCTCGGACATCATACACTGTCAATGCCCTTCAGCCAAACACCACCAGGACATGCCTGCGGTTGATTCAAGCTGGGATTATTGTTCATTGCAACAAAGAGAGACACCTCAACATCCCCACTTTCCACCTTGTGTTGGCCTTCCTGGCAACAAGCAATAAGCTCAACTTGTTCAACCCCAGGTGTGCTCTTTGTGGTCTTTGGCTGGAGGGCATTGACAGAAATGGAGGTTCACTGAGATTCAGTTAAAACACTCACTTCCTTGGACCCAGCTCTTCCACTTAGTAATAGTGACCATAGATAGCTTAGACTTCTTGTGTCTACTTGTTTGAGATACCAATCTGCCCATATCTGGGAAGTAAAATCATGCTGAGCTGAGCTCTGATATTTCATTGAATTTCTTCAGCTTTGGGTTTATTTTGTTTTGTTTTTTTTTTAATGTTTATTTTGAGAGAGAGAGATAGAGAGCGAGCAGGGAGAGAGGCAGAGAGAGAGGGAAACAGAGAATACCAAGCCGGCTCCACAACTGTCAGCACAGAGCCCGACACAGGGCTTAAACCCACAAACCACGAGCCTGCCCCTGACCCGAGCCAAACCGAGTCAGACACTTAACCAACTGAGCCACCCAGGCACCCTGTGTTTATTTTACTTTTTGAAATGAGATCCTTTAGAGTATTTTTGGTTATCTGATTGGATTTATATTGTTCCTTGATGAAATTGTTTTCTAGCCTTCTTACACATGCCCTATAGTCTGTCTGCTTGTGTACTGTTGTTAATGTTGTTTTTAAGAGGAAAAGTCTATAGGGAAAGGATGACATAGATTCGATAAGTTTTTCCTTGTGCTGGCACAAGGGCTATTCAGAAGGTCTCCTCAGACCAGTGTCTTTTGGATAAACTTTATCTCAGGTTATCATTTTAAAACCTTATGAAGACTTCTTAATCTTTCCTTTGTGTCCCTGAGACCTGCTTTCTTTAGCTGCACCTACCCAGAATCAGAGCTTTTTGTCTGGCCTTGGATTGGAGGTAATTGGCCTTAAACCAAACTCTGAGGGCAAAGTTCACCACCACCATCTTTACAGACTGTTGAGTTCTCACAGGGTTTTCTCAGTCTAAAAATGCACCTCTTCTGGGCTACATATCTGCTTCCTCCATGTTTTCTCTCCCTGCTGCTAAGTTGTATTCTTATCCCTCCAATTGGCACAGCTTCACCAGGGATATTTTAAATTGCAGTGTCCCCTTTGAGGGGATTTGGACATGAAAGAGAGGCATTTTAGAATAGAAATCAAAAGAAACCCTCATGAAGAGATTATCTTGTTTGTCTAAAAGAGAGATCAGGGTTTTTTTTGTTTTTTTTTTTAACTTAGGAAATATCATCTCCTTGGTTTCCATATTTGAGAGATTAATAAATGTTATATTTTTAATTATACAGCTTGATAAACTTGTCAAGGGTCAATGTTATATCAAAACCAGCATTGGGGCACCTGGGTGGCTCAGTTGGTTAAGTGTCCGACTTCCACTCAGGTCATGATCTCGTGGTCCATGAGTTTGAGCCCTGTATCAGGCTCTGTACTGACAGCTTAGAGCCTGGAGCCTGCTTCAGATTCTATGTCTCCATCTCTTTCTGCCCCTCCGCCCCCTCAAAAAGAAATAAACGTTAAAAATTATATCAAAACGAGCTATATGCCACTCTTTTTTGTGTGTACACCTCAAAATCTATACTTCTACAGGTTAACTTTCTTCACCTTGCAGAGAAAGCATAACTAGCCCTCTGTAGTATAATCACATACTTGACTGTAGCTGGGTCTCTCTTCCTTTTTTACTTTGTTCTATTCTACTTTCTCTCTTTTTCCTCTCTTGTGAAACTTGAAATATTAACTTTTCAAAAAATAATTTAGTTATATTGCATATACCCTAGGGATATGTAGTCCAAATAAAGTCAAATTTATCTAAAAGAAAATTTTAAAAATTACTGAACCATGTTACTTTTTGTGTACACTGGAAAGTATATTTACCTAATAGCTATTAGAAAATATCTAATAGCTTACTATAGCTATTAGAAAATAAGAAGAGTCTTTACTTTCAGGATAAAAGAAGAATTTTAGTGTGATTCAGGGTCTTTAGCACACTATTTTGGTTTATTCAAGACTAAATTTAATTTTTTTATAGTTGAAACTTCCTAAATTTCCCACATTGGCTTTCTGAACCAAATAACTTGCCATTGTTTCTAAAAAGTGTCTAAATTGAAATAGGTGTAGAAAATTGTATTCAACTAAATAGAATAGTAATAATGGATATCTTTTCAAAATATTATGGAATTCTTAAAATGGTATGTCATAAGAATTCAGTGTTAGTTAAATTACAATCTCCAGGCAAACCATAAGACACTCTTAAATACAGAGAACAAACTGAGGACTGCTGGAGGGGTGTTGGGTGGGGGATGGGCTAAATCGGCGATGGGCATTAAGACAGATACCATATGGTTTCACTCTTATGTGGATCCTGAGAAACTTAACAGGAACCCATGGGGGAGGGGAAGGAACAAAAAAAAAAGAGGTTAGAGTGGGAGAGAGCCAAAGCATAAGAGACTGTTAAAAACTGAGAACAAACTGAGGGTTGATGGGGGGTGGGAGGGAGGGGAGGGTGGGAGATGGGTATTGAAGAGGGCACCTTTTGGGATGAGCACTGGGTGTTGTATGGAAACCAATTTGACAATAAATTTCATATATAAAATAAAAATAAATAAATAAATAAATAAATAAACATTTAAAAAATAAATAAATAAATAAATAAATAAATCGGCGATGGGCATTAACGAAGGCACTTGTTGGGATGAGCACTGGGTGTTATATGTAAGTGATGAATCACTAAATTTTACTCCTGAAACCATTATTACACTACATTTTAACTAACTTGGATTTAAATAAAATTTAAAAAAATTAAAAAATGTTAAAAAATAAAATAAAATAAATTATAATTTCCAGATTCTTAGATAATTTTAAGATCTTAGACCTAAGTTAATTACAAATAATGTTTGGATGTCGGGATACTTCCAGAAAAAAAATAAACCAGATACAAATATATTTATTCTTGTTTTTTAGTGGCAATCAACTAACAAATTATGCAAACCCTTTTGAACGATATATAGATATTATATATATATGTATATATATATATAGCCTCCTGAAACTGTTAAAATGGTAAATAATTTCTCATGGAGAAAAAAATTGCTAAATAATTTTTTACTTTCTGTTCTTTAGTTTCTCTTATGTCTGAAGACAGAAAAGTTGGCTATTTTGATTAAAAATAAGAATTAATATAAATGGTTAGTTGTACTTGGTACAAGAATTACAGAGAAATAGAAACATGTATATAAGATAATGGATATTATTTTCATTTTGCTTATTTAAAAAGTTGTCATAGTTATTTAATATAACATATATTTTAAGTACTGATAAGTTAATTATATCTAAAACTGTAGATAAAAGCCTGAGATTATTGCCTATTTTCATATTTATATATCTGTGTATGCATAAATACATACATATAAAGATACATTAATAAATCCTTTATTACAAATTGTTACATGAATAATGTTCCACAGGAGTAAAATTAGAATATGGGTCTTTTTTATATAGAATGACTAAGTCTATGATCAGATTAGTAGATGTTCCTTTGTCACCAGATTATTCTGTTAACTCTCAGAACTTTGTGACATATTCTGAAATTGCTTTTTAAGCAATTCTTTACTTTTATAAAAAAAAAGCTAATTTCCTAATAGACATTGTTGTTTATCATTAGGTAATTTTACAGTGTTAATGATAAATATTTCTTCCTTTAGATATTTATGATTTACCTTGCCCCTTCTAACAACTATTCTTAATTTTACCTTTCCCAATTGCAGAATAATAAAACAATTAAGGTTTTTTATGCCTAAAAAATCTTTGAGTTTTCTAAAATGGTCATTAAGTAACACAAAGATTTGCCCATTCACCTCATAAAAGAAAGGACAACAACAATAATTATCTTTCTCTAAATTTCTCCAGCTTTTAAGCCACACTGTTATAAGAACTTAGTATTAAAGTAATGTGACATATTAAAAATAGAGTTTATCTTCCAGATAAAAGTAAAATATGCAAATACTGATATTCTACGTTGATAATTTTCAAGTTAAAAGAAATATACCCCTCTTTAAACACAAAGACTGATATGATACCTCTCTACCAGAAGATTTTTCCAGGATTTTAGATTCACAATCTCTCTTTTCATTTTTGTTTAGGAAGTTTCTAGATAAGCACTGGGGTACTAACTTAATTACATGGGAATGGTTAAAGGTATATTATTTCAGTTCTTCATTAGATCCAGTAGCTAAGACAAAGCACCTTGTCTAAGAGCTATTAACAATAATAGCAAACGTATAAAAACTTCAATTAGCTTAGTTCTGGATCACCTCTAAGCCCTGTGCTTTGCAAACTCTTTTATGGACAAAAAGACATTCACCAATTTTCAGCTAACCTCCTAGGAAATACTGAAAGCCCTTTCACACTGTCAGTTTCTGTGATACTTGAAACCCAATTCAGCTTCTTCATTTACTATGAATGGAGATGGAAACAACTTTCTGCTTACTTCTGTTAGGGAATTCTCAACATTGTACATAGACCTTCAGAGACACTTTGGCCTGCTTTGCAAGAACTGTTCAACTTGACTCAAAAAACTGTTAAGGGGCATCTGAGTGGCTCATTTGGTTAAGTGTCTGACTTCGGCTCAGGTCATGATCTCGTGCTTTGTGAGTTTGAACCCCTGTTCGGGATCTGTGCTGACAGCTCAGAATCTGGAACCTGCTTCGGATTCTGTGTCACCTTCTCTCTCTGCTCCTCCCCCGCTCACACTTCCTTAGAGGATTATGTTTCTCTAGAAGTAATTTTTAATTTACCCCCAAATTACCCAGTTACCTCCCAAATAAAGCACAAGTTAATCTGGAGAATTCCCAGAAGGGATAAACTGACTGCCTCTTCATAGATACTATTCAAACTGTGGTTTCCACATTAGGAATAATACAACTGGCAAAGATGGTCCACAATTTATTTCTGACTCTAAAAAAGTCATAAACAGCACAACCTCTAGTCAGAAAGCCCAACAAACTAGTCTAAATTCAGTATCCAGGGCTGTTATAGACAATCACATTACCTTTGATTTCCTCTTAACTAACCAAGGGGAATTTTATGCTATAGCAAATACTCCTTGTATGCCCATATACAAGATAAACAAAACAGCTGGGGAGGAGGGAAAGCCACTTGTTGCCTTGACTAATTGTCATTTTGTTTCTGATAATTGTTAGTATTACAGTTGGCTGATGTATCCTGTTCAGGAATTCAAATGCTGCTACACAACCATTGTGACATCACAAGACTCAACAACTCATTCTTCACCATAAGGAGCAGAACACACTAACCCTAGTCCTATTACAGACTACATTCTCTAAACAACTTCCTGATCAGCAAAATCTTGGCAATGGTGAGAATCTGGATATCACTGATTAGTGTCCTACAGCCTGACTTCATCTGCCCTTGGCTATAAAGGAGGCACTAAAAAAGAAACAAGCATCCCCTGACAACTAGGACCTGGTCTGGTAGTATCAGTTAGGCCTTATTATTCTCCTGCTGAACAATGTCATAGAAAATCAATATCAGACAAGGCCATTCTGTGACCATGATGGGATCAAGACCAAAAAGACCAGTGTGGGGGGCAAGATAGCTCAATTGGGAGAGGATTAGAGTGGAAACACTGCTGTCTGAACACAGACAAAATATGAACATTATCTAAACCATAGAAATGACCAAACTTCTCCCAATTCTGGCTAATATGGGTGACTCTTTCTTCTTAAATTACATCTTTATCTTATCTCTAATCTCCCCTTTTTTTAGATAAGATTTTTTTGATTTAAATTCAAGTTAGTTAACATACAGTGTAGTCTTGGCTTCAGGAGTAGAACCCAGTGATTCATTACTTACATATGACACCCAGTGCTCATCCCAAAAAGTAGCCTCCTTAATACCCACCACCCATTTAACCCATCCCCCCACCAACCTCCCCTCCAGCAATTCTCAGTTTGTTCTCTGTATTTACGAGTTTCTTATGGTTTGCCTCCCTCTCTGTTTTTATCTTATTTTTATTTTTCTTTCACTTGTCCTATATTCATCTGTTGCATTTCTCAAATTCCACATATGAGTGAAATGGTATGATATCTGTCTTTCTCTGACTTATTTCACTTAGCATAGTACTCTCTGGTTCCATCCACGTTGTTGCAAATGGCTAGATTTCATTCTTTTTCACCACCGAGTAGTGTGTATGTATATATATATATATATATATATATACACACACATACATATACATATATTCTTTATCCATTCATCACTTGATGGACATTTGGGCTCTTTTCATAATTTGGCTATTGTTGATAGTGCTGCTATAAACATTGGGAGGCATGTGCCTCTTTGAATCAGCATTTGTGTATCCTTTGGATAAACACCTACTAGTGCAATTGCTGGGCTGTAAGGTAGTTCTATTTTTAATTTTTTGAGGAACCTCCATACTGTTTTTCAGAGTGGCTGCACCAGTTTGCATTCCCACCAACAGTGTAAAAGGGTTCCACTTTCTCTGAGATACCCAATTATAGAATTACTTCTGCTTCCTGACAACATCCAATTCAGATAAAACCCTACTTCATTAAACCCTCTCCCAAATCACTTAAGTCCAAATTCTGAAAGACCCCATGCTTCCCCACAGTGTGCATTCTTGTTTGCAAATACACACACACACACACACACACACAAACACACATTATCTTACTTTTATCCCACAAAGAAGAAATTATTATGATCATCATTTTGCAGATAATGAAACTGAGACTCTGAGAATTTAAATAACTTTTCCAAGACTACCCAGTTAGTAAGAAGAGAAACCCACACAAGAAACCAGGTCTTGTTCTTTGCATCATGTCATGCTGTTTTTAAAAGAGTATTTCAAGGGGGAGTGGGTTAGATTCCTAGCAATTGTTCTTAAAAAATCCATTTGCCAATAGGTTGCATCTTACTCTTAGTTCACATATTGGCATATCATCCCTTCCATGATTATTCCCAGCAACTTTGAATGCTCTCATTAAGCTTGCACATAGTAGTTGCTCATCAAATTGTGTGTGTGTATGTGTGTGTGTGTGCGTGTGCGCACGTGTGAGTATGTGTGTGTTGTGGGTGGGTGGTGATGTACATTGATGTGTTCTGTGATATGTCCTGGAAACTGCACCTGGTTTCTTGAATCATCCAATCATATCTGCACAGAACAAAACCAAGCAAATCACTTCCTTCAGTCCCTTCCAGACTGAGGAGCTTGGGAGCTGAGAAGCTGGAACCACCCTGGTGAGGCTGCTAGCTCAACACAGGGGTTGCAAGGGAACATGAAGGGAGGAGCCAGAGCCGCCACTGCAGAGCTTCTGACTAGTGCTGACAGTGGGGAATTGGCTGTCGGTCACTCAGCAAGGATGAAGTGAATTCTTACTGTTGTCAGCCTCTTGCCCACCTTGTTCTGGGCACAAGCGGTGGAGGAGAATGCTCAGAAAGGGTATGAGATATGGACTCCACATCACATAATTTACCTTAGCTTCCCACAATGAGACTACCTCCTGCCTCCTATTTTCTCCTTCCCATCTGCTGCCATGTGTTGAGATGCTAAAGGAAGTACTCTTGGGGAGAAGGGACCAGATGTGCTGGTTGATGTGGGCATGAGTCACAGCTGTGAGAACCCTCAGATGAAGAAGTGTGAGCATTCATTGACCTAATCATGTCTGCTCTAGGATAATTTCCAGTCAGGAATGTCTCAAGAGGCATTGAGGATAAAGAAAGGGAGGGAGGCAAGGAACAAATTTCCAGCCATTTTCATGCAGCAGTGGTTTAGGGGCAGCGACCTCAAATTGTATGTTAAGGGAACAGGGGAATTTGCCTGGAGGCTGTATCTGACTAAGGTCACTTTATTTGGATTATACTTTCATTAGGGGTGGCTTGGTGAGCAGGTGGCAGTCTGTAGCAGTAAGAGTAGAGCTAAAGCTGCTGTCAGACACCCTTGGTTTTAGGTGTGATGAGAGGGGCTCCTTCTCTGGGCCAGCAGGCAACAGAGGAAACCAGAGAGATGGGACCAAGGAGGAGGGTCTGGAGTCTTGAGAAAGGAGCAGCAGAGGCAAACTATCTCAAAAACATTGGTTCCTTCCTGAGAATCAGCCAGAATAGTGGTTGCTTATGAGCTGCTGAAGCCCATGTTCAGGGCCTTCCCACAAGGGCACTGTGGCTAGACAGTACAGAGGGTAAGCTACATATAGACCAGGTGTAAGGGCTCTAAGACCAGATATCTTCTCCCCACAAAGTCCTAGCCTAATATGGTGCCTTATTCATGGCTGGTCTTTATTAAATAATTAGACAACATTTTCCCTTCTGCAGTCATAGATTTAAGAAGGAAATAGAATCATTGGCATGATCCATGGCATTCTTGATATTTGATTCTTCAAGCTTTGATCTGGATTGGTAGAGTGGAGGGCTGACTAGGTCCATCTGGACTTCCATCATCTTATTTATCCCACAACCACCAAAGCTACCAGCAGACTTTCCACTCCTCCTCTTAGAAAGTCCCAGCCCCAACAAAGACACAATGCCTCTTTCCCTGTCCCCAGCAGCTCAGCTGACACAGGCCAACAGTTTTTAAAAAGAACCTCCTCTCACCCCCAACCAAAGTGGAGATAATGAATAGGAAGGAAAGTATCTGTAACGTCAAATGGAAACATCTCAGAGCATTGACAAATTTACTGGAGTCCCTGACTGGAAGGAGAGTGGAGTTTCCCAAAACATGTTTCAGAGGATGCCAGTTAGTTTCATTGGGTGTTGAAAGGTGTAATTTAAAAAGGGGGCCCCTCAGGGCTCTGTTGGGGAAAGGCTGGGTTGGCCAAAGTTGAAAATAATAAGTGTTTCTACTTCAAAGCTTCTCAGAATCTCCAATACGCTAACGTGCATATGGTCTCTAAAAGATGAAGAGAATGAAGTTTGCAGCTAGAAGCCATTTATCAAGTACTTGATATGCGTTGGGTTCTGAAAGAAGTGCTTCACGTGTATTAATCCTTATGTAATCTTCATCACATAATAGATACCACTGTTCTCTTCATTCTGTAAATGAGGAAATTGAGGCACAGAGAGGTTAAGTAACCCATCACAAGCTGATACTTTAGGGGATTGCACTAGAGTATGGATCAGTGTGGCAGAGACCGTACAGATGCTTACTGAACCCATTTCCTCTTCTTACAGGGCCCATCGCCAAGTTACATTTCCCAGGATTCCTTGCAATGAGGTGGTCATCCTTATTTTGGAATGTAAGCAGAAGTGATGTGTGTCCCCTCCAAGCAGTGGTAATTAAGTGTGCCTCCTCTACCTCCTCTCTTTTCCCTCACCTGTTGGCAGAATGCAGAGGATCCAGTAAAGGGCTTCAGGGACATAAAGGCGGCCAAGCTACACTAGGAAATGAGCTTTAGTATCTGAATAACTGTGTACATCAGTGCCCGCCAGCCCAGCCCATCCTCACTCTCTCTAAGCAGCATAGATAAAAAAATATCTGTTGATTGCATTAAACCACTGAGATTTGGGGGTTGTGTGTTACAATATTTATCCTACCCTATTCTGACTAATATAATCAAGAAATTCTTTTTTTTCTAGAACATTTTCTGGGACAAAGATTCAGAGGATTTTACACTGAGGAATGGCTGTGTAGTATGAGCACCAGCTTCAAAGTCAGTCAGAAGTAGATTCCATTCTCAGTTCTGTGCAAGCCATGCAATTTTGGGCAAGCCACTTAATTTTTCTGAGCTTCTGTCACCTAATTTCAAAGTGGAGATAATAATGCCAAACTCAGAAAGTAGTTGTGAAGATTAAGTGAGATCATGTACAGTAAGTGCATGACACATAGTAGGGGCTCATTAAAAGGTAGTTATTATCATTACGGGAAAGCCCTGGCACCCTGCCTGACACACAATCATAGGGACCTAATAAATAGTAGTTCCCTTTCTTTAATTCCTTTCCACATCTCCATAGCCTAAGGGCTGGGATGACTTGGTAAGAACCTTGTCTAGATTTCTACCCTCCCAGCTACTTCCTAGCCAGTGCCTTCTTGGAAGCACCTTCTTTTACCTAACCCTCAGGAGATGAACCATGCTGCAGCCTGATCCTATCCCAAACAAGCACCAAAGCCCCAAGTGAAATGTCTGGCTACTGAGGGCCTGCATCTTTAAAGGACTTTGTGGGATGAATCATGTTTTTCTTCCAGATTCAAGTCCTCAGCTCCAACTTCCTCTGGAGACTCTAAGTTGACTTCAATGGCTGGGGGCAGGGGGCAGGGCTGCCACTCTCACTCCCAGTGTCTACTTTAAAGCTGCCTTCAGTGTGTATGGAGCAAATGTGAATTCAAGTGTCAGTCAACATGCAATTTGACTATGCAGTGTCAAATCCTGCATAGGAGCAAACTCAGGCCCTGGGAAAAACAGAAATAGCAGCAGCTATGGGCAGAGGGCTGATGGGTGAGGGGGGCAAGGTGTGCCTGCTGCAAAGAGAATTCTAGTGCCAAGGGGATCCTTGATCTGTGGCAATATGTGACCACTCCAAGCATTGATCCAGAAAATTGAATTCACATGCACTCACCTCTTCCTAGATCAGGCATAATAAATGTTTCTTGCATCCTATCCAGTTCCAATACCCTCCTAATCCCTCCCCACCAAAAGAAAATAAGTGAAAACCTCAGCTATTTTTAATTCTCTGCTTCTTCAAAGTTGGTCTGGATCTCTCAACTCTTTTTCATCTTCCCTCAGTGCTGGAATTTTCACCGATTTGAGATTCTCTTATTCCCTCAGGCTGATCAACTTCCTGAGATAACCTCTTTGGTGGGTTGTACTGGTGGGTGTCAGTGAGGAGCATGCCCTTGCTTGGGGCATGGATGGCCTTCCCTTGGCCCCTGTTGGCTATGACCTCCTCCCCAGCTCCCTCTGACATTTCCTGCTGTTCTTGACTAGGAAGCTTAGGGTACCTACTGCCAACCCCAATCTAGACCATTCTGTTCTCTGCATGAGGTAGATCACTGGTCTTCACAACCTCAAGGAAAGACAATGTTGGAACTCACCAGGCAGCACTGTTAGAGGTCTTCAGGGCTTCAGAGCTGATTACACTGGGCTCAGGCTGAGCCAAGAATCCCTGGAAAGAAATCTTTAGAAAATGCCAGGGCACCTCATCAGTGAAGGTATCTAATAAGAATCCCTGGCAGCTTGGGAGTTGGGAACAAATCCTCCTGAGCCTATTCCCCACAAGAACTAAAACAACATCAATAGCAATTGTATTGAGGTGGGGTGGGGAGTAGATGACAACACATTTCCAAAGGTCAGACAAGCTCCAGCCTTGGAACGGCATGGCTGGTCGAGGAAGAGTCCATGATACACCTCATCCTACCTTGACTATGGGTGGAGGGTGGAGAAGGGAAAACAACTACAGCTAATAGTTATTGAGTGCTTAGTATGTGCTACCACACTGTCTAACTGCTTTATAGACAATAATGCATTGAATCATAAAATATCCTTATAAGGAAGGTATTATTATTCCCCCTTTTTAATGTTTTAAATGTTTATTATTGAGAGAGAGAGAGACCATGGAAGGAACAGAGAGAGAGTGTGAGACAGAGGATCTGAAGCAGTGTCCGTGCTGAGAAGAGAGAGCCTGATGGGGATTTGAACTCACGAACCCTGAGATCATGACTTTAGCCAAAGTCAGATGCTTAACCGACTGAGCCACCCAGGTGCCCTACAATCACTTTGAATTCCTTCAGTCCAGTTTTTTAATGTTTATTTTTGAGAGAGAGAGCTAGTGGGGGAGAGGCAGAAGCAGAGAAAAGGGGAGACAGAAGATCCAAAGCAGGCTCTGTGCTGTCAGCAGAAAGCCAAGGTGGGGCTTGAACTCATGAACTATAAGATCATGACCTGAGCTGAAGTCAGACACTTAACTGACTGAGCCACCCAGGCACTCCATATTATCCCCCTTTTAGAGGCAAGGCAACTGAGACATAGAAATGTTACACAGCAGGTAGGATGAAAACCAAGGTTTGAACCTAAACAATCTGCCTCCAAATCCCATGCTTCAAGCCACTATGCACACTGTGTAGATGAACCTTCTCTCCTGCCCTCTACCTCCTGATTTAGTCCTTCTCCACTCAGGACCTGGTTCCCTATGCCTGGGGGTGGGGGCAGAAAAAATCCTATATCATTGTTTTAGTAATACCCTGGGCCAGTGTGGGCCTAGGGCATAGAGCAGGGAGACCCTCCTAGGAATGTGAGAAGGCCCAAAAAGAGAAGGGAGGAAGCACAGCTAAATCAGGAGTCTGGAGAAGGAGGTAGCTAGTAAAGTGGAGGGTGGAAGAGAATTCCCTTTACTCTCCAGGTAATACAACTGCTCCCCCAGCCCTTCTTACACACACACATGCATACACTCACATGCATATACTTCTGTGCTTAACTATTTCATCAGAAGGGCAGAGCAGGGCTGCCAGAGAAGAGATTGCTTGCTAGTTAGGAAGCTAGGCAAATGTGTCCTCCAGCTATACCTTTGAAAAAGATTAGAGCATTGGGGGCTGGGCAACATGCAGAGCTCCAGGAGCTCAGAGAGCACTCCTAGCTAGGGCAGATGCTAAGAAGACACTGGGCTGTCCTATAAGACTGGCTTATTAAAGGTTCTGTGAGCAAAACTTTGTGGAGAGCCTCCTCAACTCCCAATGAAATCCTAAGGCTCCATTCTGGAACTTCCCTAAGGAAGACTCAACAGAGGTTATCCAGAGGAAGCTTCATACCCTTCGCTCTGGTTATTCTGCAGTACCCCTCCATCTTCTCAACCCATAGGCTACCTGAGAACAGTGCTCAGGCCCTGTGAGTTCTCTAAGTTTTGAAACCTCTGCATAAAAATACAGTCTGGTGGCTGACCCCTCAGTTCCCTGAAAATAAACTCACTAAACCTAAAACAAAGCCTTCCCACAATGCTTCTCTTCCTGTGGCTCACCACCCTGTGTTGTTATAACATGTCTACCTTACATCATCAAAAACCTCTAAAATTGCCACCTACTTTTCTATTTTCACTCTTCTAATTTTATGGGCACATGGTCTCACATGTACACACATGACTCAGTTTACTCATCTGTAAAATGAAGATGATGCTGCCTTGCATATCTCCTAGAAGTTTTGAGAATCTGATGCAATTGAGTTCTGAATGCTCTAGTAAGCACACAAAGTGCTCCATGTACTAAGAGACACATTCATCTCACCCACCAGGCTCTAAACTTCTCATCTACCTGATTATTTTATTCCTAGTGCTCAGCAGAGTGTTTTGCACGTAATAAATACCCAGTAAAATTGTGCTTCATGAATTTGAGATATGACTGGGAGAAGAGCATTTTAGGTCAAGCCTCTTACTATGAGCTGCTCCACAGATTAAGTCTGGGAACAGGATCTTCCCATATCCCCAAAAGCAGAATCAGGTGACACCAAGTGGGAGCAGGGATGTGCTGGACTATAAGGAGATGGGGTCAAGGCAGTCTTTCCCCTCCATTAATGACAAGGAAGTAGCAGGGAGGGTAATAACAGGGACTAACACTGTGGTGGTAGAGAATGAAAGGGGGGCAGTAGGAGACATGGAAACTGTTTGGGTTCTCTGTGTTCATTCAAAACCGTTTCACAGTCAGTGTGAACACAGTGAAGGAAGAAGGCTAAGTGGGATAGTTTCACTCTAGCAGCAGACAGATGGCCTAAGACTTGAGAGAGGGGAAATTATCAGAGCCACAGACCTGAATAGGACCTTCAAGTTTACCTCCTTCATTTTACTGTTGAGGACCAAACCTGATGTAATTCACCCAAGGTCACAGAACCAGAGAAGGTCACAGCCATGACTGGAACCCCAGCAGCCCAGCAGCCCAATTCACAGACCCGTGTTCATTCTATTCTCCATTCTCCCACCAGGGGTATGTGGTTTTTTATTCTTTCATATCCCCTAGCCCATTTGATCTTCATGGTGACCCCAGGAGTTAAGCAGAACAAAGGCTGTCATTCCCATTTTATACCAGAGGAAATGGAAGCTTAGGGAGGTTTTTGCATTAACAGCCACAGATATTGGTGACATGGCCAGGAGTGTAACCTAGGGCTCCTTATAGACAGCAAAGTGGTTAAGGACTACACAGCTGGAGTCAGACAAACCTGGCTTTAAATCTCATCTCCACAGATAACTGCCCTTGAGACTTTGGGGAAGTTATCTATCCTCTCTGGACCTCAGTTTTCTCAACTACTAACTGAGGAATGATAATAGTACTGACCTCAGAGGCACATGGTAAGTGCTCCATAACTCTTAATTCTTCCTATCTCTTTGCACTCTCTCCCCAACCTCACTGCCTATCCCTTCATGAGTCCAAGTGGGAGGAGGGGGAGGGGCCGTTGATTAAAAAAAAAAAAAAAGCTGACAAAGTGAGCCTTGGAACATGTGGCCAGCAGCGTTCCTCTATCACCTGGCCCCAGCCCCTCCTCTTTCCCTCATCTAGCCAAGGACACTGGACAAAGGAGTACTCAGAGCAGACTGGCACTCCCCATGCCATTTGCATTCCCGGGCAGGAAGCCTGCAAAATCTTTAAATACAAACAAAAAATAAATGAATAAATCAGCAAATCCCAAATGCCTGACCTTGAAAGCCAAGAGACAGACAGATAGACAACAGATGTAGAGGAATGAGCCAGGAGGACTCAGGGCTCTGCAGCTTAGAAGTGGGGGGAGGGAGGTGGAGGTAAAGATACAATGAAGGCAAGGAGATAAGTGGGCATAAATATGGATGCTCACCACATGGCTGAGTCCCTTTTTCCCCAGACAGGCAAGCAGCTTTGTGGCCTGGTAGGACCAGGCTTCCATCTCCCTTAACACCACCAAAGCTAAGGTCAATGTCAAGTCCTGACACTGGCCCAATAAGAATCCCAGCAAGCAGGAGCTTGGTTAAGAAGAGAAGGAGAGTAAATCATAAATAACTGCTCTTTCCAAAATCTCTTCCCTTTTATGCCCCCATGTATACTTGTCTGTTCCTTTCCTATAGGGGCCAAGGCAGGGGACTGCCCCCAAAATGTGCCACTTTGGCATATTGGTTGTTTTAAATAAAAGTTACTTAAGAGACATCCTGTGCAAGAAGGACACTCAAACCTTCCTCTTTCTCCCTGAAATCTGGAAATAAATCTCCCTTGTGAAAGGTACCCTCCCTGTACCAGGAGGTAAAAAGACATACTTATCACCAAAGTTAGGAAATTCAGGGCTGAGAAGGCTGTATAAAGATCTCTTATTACTTCTTACTGATTTACTACCTCAACCCAAATTCTGTTTAGAATTCCTTACTAATTGAAGTTCCCAAAGTTAAGTCTTCTCTTTTCTGTCAATTCCTCACAGATTTATCGTCTTTTTGTCTAAAAAGTACAGAAGCTGCTTGCCTTGGTCATTTCTTCAGGTCTCAATTTCATCATTGGGCTTCCATGCACATGTAATAAAACTTCATGTTTTTTTTTTTTTTTTTCTGTTAACCTGCCTCATGTCAATTTAATTCTTAGTCCAGCTGAGAAATCTTGAAGGGTAGAGGAAGGATTTTTCCTTTCCTACAATACCATTCTCTTGGTTCTTAGAACACTGGCCTGGGGGTGCCTGGGTGGGTCATTCAGTTAAGTAGCCCACTCAAGTCATGATCTCATGGTTCCTGAGTTCCAGCCCTGGGTTGGGCTCTGTGTGGACAGCGTGGAGCCTGGAAACTGCTTCAGATTCTGTGTCTCCCTCTCTCTCTGCCCTGGTTCTGTCTTGGGACCTCTATGAGGGAATTTTATCCCTCAGCTACAAAATAGGTCAAAGTCACACTGGAGACCTGAAGCATTCCTGTCTGGTTGCTCTATTGTCACGACTCAAGTCTCACAGATTGCTCTTCCTAAACCTTGCCCTTGGGAACAAGAATTTTCCCACTCCTTACCTTACTTCTCTTCTTTGGCAGCATGCCACTAAAGGCCTACAGAACTGGCCCTGTTCAGGCTGAGCCAGGCTGGGCTAAACAGGTTGGCCTCCAGCAGGAATGAAGGCTGAGGCAAGTGAAAATCAGGTTTTCTGAGCATCTTCCTGCTAGGGACTTTTTAGCTCAGTATGTGGACTAAGTCTCTTGAACAGTATCACTGCCTTTGGGATCATTTCCTGTGTCCTTATATGGGGAGGGAAGTTTCCTTAAATGAGCTCTCAGGTGTCTTGGCTATGGAGCCCATTTCCCAGAGTAGCCAGGAGGTCTTTGGGCAGGTGTAGTGTTGTCTCAGTCAGGAGAAGAGGGAAAGCTTCTCCTCACCACTAAGTGAATGGATCCAGTACTGCCAGCCTGGCTACCCTAGTGATTTGGCACTTTGGGTCAAGTTCTCAATACAAAGATGGTAGGACTGGGGACATAAGGAACAGAGAGAACTCACATACCATTGAAAAACATTCAGGATGTGGAGACCTCTTGCTGGTCTCTAACCACACGCCCTTGTTTCACATTTGGTGTCCTCCAACAGGGGCACCTCTTCCAGGTGGACCTATTGGAAGCCATGGACAGATCCAAATGCCCAGGTGTTTGTCTCAGTACTCTCTACTCACCATGCCTTCCCTCTCAAAGAAAAAAAAAGAGATGAATCAGGAAAAAAGAAACTCACATTTGCTGAGCAAGTATTGGTTGCCAGACATGGCTTTGGGTACTTTTCCTATACCTTCTCTCATTTCTTTCTATTTTATTTTCCTTTTTGGTGGGTGGGGAGCTGTGCCTTGCATGCAAAGAATGGCATTGATTAAAATTCTGTTAGAGTCACACTATCATTAGTTCATGCACGACCCACTTTTTAAAATTTTATTTCTATTTTTATTTATCCTACTTTATTTCTTTCCCTTTTTATTGTCCTTCGCAATTCAATCTCCTTTCTGGATGGACACCCACTCTTGTGTGTTTGCCTTACATAAATGATACAGTTTTATACACCTCTTTCTTCTTCTTTATTTCATGCAGTATCACAGTTGTGGAGAGCTAATTAGGTTTTCATCTATGGATCTAGTGTGTTCACTTTGATTACTGCAAAGTGTTCCATGATTTGTGTATTTTGCATTTTATGTATCCATTCCCCTGTTGATGGGCATTTGGATTGTTTCCAACTTCTATTACAATATTTCAATGAACATTTTTATATAAGCCACTCTGTGTGCCTGTGAGAGCAGTTGCTGGGGGATATATACCCAGAAGTGGAATTGTTCTTCCACGGGGCATGTACAAACTTAAATTTTCTAAACACTTCCAAATTCCTCTCCAAAATGGCTATATCCATGTACATAATTCCTAGCAATGTGTGAGGATCCCTGTTTCCCTATATTGTTACCAACACTTGTTATTAGCTTACTCTTTTTAAATGTTTTGTCAGTCTGATGGGTATAAAAGAGCATTTTGCTGCTGTCTTAATTTGCCTTCCCCAATTATGAGGTTGAACATTTCTTCAGAGGATTATGATCTACTTATTTGAACTTCCCCTTCTGTAAGTTGCCTATTTGTACATCTGTTGTTCTATCAGATTTCCTATCTCTTTTTTGCCCTACATATTCTGGATATTAACCTTTTTTTCTCATATACATTACAAATATTTTCTCCAAACCTGCCACCTCTGATTTTCCCATTGTGTCCCTCATAGAAGATGAATCTTTACTTTTAATGGACATTAATCAAATCCATCCACTTTTGCCTTTATGATGCATGTGCTCTCCACCTTAAGAAAACCTTTCTACCCCAATGCTGCAAAGATGTTCTTCTACATTTTTTAGTTACTTGCATAGTTTTGCCTGTCATGTTTAAGTCTTCAATACCTCTAAAGTTTATTTTGTATATGGCATGAAATAAGCATATTTAATCTTATTTTTCTATATAATAAGCAAATTTTCCCACTATTGCTACATTATGCTGGTTTCACATAGCATGGACCTTTCGTGTGGCCGTTGGTTCTTGAGCAGTAAGTCAAGACCCATTTACCAAGATCCTATTGTGTTACAAAACACTGAAGATGGAGTGTAGTGGAGTTTTTGACATAAAGCCAACCTGTAGAAAGCATGCCATCTGTCTGGGAGAACCAAACAAGGACACAAAAACTTGAGAGTATACACCCAACAACACCTAGGAGAGGATAAATATAGACCTTGGAAGCTGAAAATACAAGTTTGGAGGGTTAAAAGGGGAGCAGGGTCCCTATTTCCAGGTTAGGATGGATAAACAGCTTGATCTAGGGATGTCGGGATGCCATTTAATACCTTCACCCTGAGAAGTCCATCCAATCAAGCTAGCTTTATGTAGTTGCCCCAGGATGAAAGAGGACACAGGAGCCACTGAGACATCACCATTTGCCATGATCTGGCCTTGCTGGTGCACTCAGGGTTTCCTTCCCAGCTCTCCCTTCATGTAGCTCCTCAGCCCCAGGGTACCAACTAAGAAGGAAACAAGGTCATTTTTTTAAATATGAAATTTATTGCCAAATTGGTTTCCATACAACACCCAGTGCTCATCCCAACAGGTGCCTGCCTCAATACCCATCACCCACCCTCCCTTCCCTCCCACCCCCCATCAACCCTCAGTTTCTTCTCAGTTTTTAAGAGTCTCTTATGGCTTGGTTCCCTCCCTCTCTAACCTTTTTTTTTTTTTCCTTCCCCTCCCCCATGGTCTTCTGTTAACTTTCTCAGGATTCACATAAGAGTGAAAACATATGGTATCTGTTTCTCTCTGTATGATTTATTTCACTTAGCATAACACTCTCCAGTTCCATCCACGTTGCTACAAAAGGCCATATTTCATTCTTTTTATTGCCACATAGTATTCAATTATGTATATAAACCACAATTCTTTATCCATTCATCAGTTGATGGACATTTAGGCTCTTTCCATAATTTGATTATTGTTGAGAGTGCTGCTATAAACATTGGGGTACAACTGCCCCTATGCATCAGTACTCCTGTATCCCTTGGGCAAATTCCTAGCAGTGCTATTGCTGGGTCATAGGGTAGGTCTATTTTTAATTTTTTGAGGAACCTCCACACTATTTTCCAGAGCGGCTGCACCAGTTTGCATTCCCACCAACAGTGCAAGAGGGTTCCCATTTCTCCACATCCTCTCCAGCATCTATAGTCTCCTGATTTGTTCATTTTGGCCACTCTGACTGGCGTGAGGTGGTATCTGAGTGTGGTTTTGATTTGTATTTCCCTGATGAGGAGCGACGTTGAGCATCTTTTCATGTGCCTGTTGGCCATCCGGATATCTTCTTTAGAGAAGTGTCTATTTAACAAGGTCATTTTTGACTAGAATCCAGGCACCCAGTCCACAAAATCTCTCTGAATCAGCTGTCTTTCTTCTGAGAGCAATGAACTGAATTGAAGGAAACTATTTATAGAACAAAAACAATATAATACCTTTGTAGCCCTCTAAGAGCCCATATTTTCTCCACAAATATGTTCTACCTTGGTCACCAGTGGCAAGAGGGCAGCAGATGGAGGGAGATGTAGTGGACTGGGTGCCTAGAATCCAGTTAAAAACTATCTTGGGGGTGTGGTAGACACTGGACAAAAGTTCCCTGACTGCCAGGACTGACCTGCCTCCCTGTTCCCAGAGGCCTCCCTCAGCCCAAATTCCTGGTTTGAGTTTGCCTATGCCTTTCATATTCTGTGACCAGAAAGGAAAAACTATGGAGGCTTTAGAGAGCTTCCGCAAACCCTCCTCCCCCACCAGTTCCCTTCTGCCTCAGGATGCTGTGCCATGCCACCAAGGTGAAACATCTTGTGGCCCAAACCTGGCCCTCCCAGAAGTCTGCATTGCAAACACACACCAATTATTCTTAGCAGGGCAGCCTGTATTTAGTGTAGCCTGCATCAGGAGCTGATTTTCCTCCTAGTAATCTCCTTCTGCTTTAGTGGTTTGAGAGTTTGAAGGGAATGGGGGGAGGGGAATTAAGGGGAAGTGGGGGTGGGGAAGAAAAGCAAACAGAAATCATCAAACCACCAAACAAAAATGCTCAAGCTCCCAGCTCCTTAATCCTCTCAGGCCCAACTCCTCACCATGGCAACCAGTAAGCCTTCAGACCTCCTTAATCCTCAATCCAGTTGTTAGTGAAGAGAGGAGGCTGGCTGCTTTGCCTGGGATGATTTCAATACAGGGCAAATTAAACTGGTCCTGGAGAGATGTGGCAGTTGAAGGAGGGGGAAGCAGCACAGGGAGGAAAGGGAACACTGAGGTGAGGGATGGCAGGTTTTCATTAGGCAGCATCTCTCAGAAACTCTCTTGGGAAGGTGAGGAGGGCCTTCAGTGCCAACTTGGATTAACCCTCAAAGGTCCTGATGAAGGCCAGCCCTCCCCACTGTCTTCCCTATTCCCCTCAGACAAGCCTCTGCAGTCTGAAGAATCCTTTGGTGGGTGGGTGTGGGGGGGAGCAGTCAGCCCTTTGCAACCCAAAGTGATTTGCACCTTCTTTGGCCAAAAGCAGAAGGAAGAGATAGAAAGTAAAAGTCAGTGGATATCCACTTTCACCTTGCCCAAGAGGCAGCTGGTCATTGGTGAGAGTGTAACTCTCCCCCAAGAAACATGAGGCACACTCAGGAATAGTTCCTGGAAACTCAGCTAATCTGACAGCCAACTCTGCTTTGCCAGGCCTCACAAAGGCACCATTGCCACAACCTTTATTTGCTTTGGTCTGTCCACAAAACTGACTCTGACCCCCATGGACAGACAGCCAACTGCCAAAGTGAGCAGTCCTTCAAGTCATATCAGAGGCTCTATAATTCTCACTGGTGACTACTTTGGCAATTGTTTTTCCTAGGAAACTGAGGTTAGAGCTGGGGATGAAGCTAGAGCAGATTTACTGACCCACATAATAAGCTGGGCCTTGCCTCAGAAATCTGACCTGAGGCTAGTCCCCAGGAAGCTCATACTGGCCCTACACAACAGCAGTGTAGGTAAATTCTTAGATCCTTTCCTAAATGCATGCTTTAACAAAGGAAAGGGAAGCAGTAAGAACAACAAATAGGAGGCCTCGGGAGTTTTACTCAGGTCCACAGCTAGTGAAGTGTTACTTGCTCAATTTGTTCTTAGTAGGTTTGGTTTCCCCTATTGCAAAGAGAACTGGATACTCCTTCCTCCTTAAAAGCATTATCTTCATTCATCTGTATGTTTTCCTGTACCTGATACCATCTGCGCACACTTTGTATTCCCTTAGTGAGCAACTGAGTCCCAGAATTTGGAAAAATGATCATCTCCCCTTCGGCCTAATGTGTAAGACCTTAATAACTTAGAGTTATTAATTTCTGAGTCAGAGTGGAATCTTGCTTTCACTCACTCACTCACCAAACATTTACTGAAAATCACTTGACTAAAGTCTATGAGGGCAGGTGCCACATTTGATATTGCTCACCATTGTGTCTCCAGTCCCTGCTTGGCACACAGTGTATATTTAGTGAATTTTTTTTTTGAATGATGCCTACTATGTGTATGATCCCAAAGTTTGTTGATCACTCAAAATAACAGCAACAGCATCTAAAGTTTTCCTTTATTGAATGATGACTATGTACCAGGGCCTGTGTTAAGTATTTCCTAAGTATACTCTCATTTAAACCTTATGAAAACACTCAGGAGTAGAGACTATTATCCAATTCCATTCCATACATTAAAATAATGAGGCTCGAAGATGTTAATTAACCTTTTTCAAATTCACATGGTTAATAAATGACAAAGCCTGGTACCAAACCCACATCTCTTGGAATCCAGAGCCTACTTCCCTATACCTCTGGTGTTAGGGAAGTGCTACTAAGATTTAAGTCATTATTTGGCTTCCCCAAATGCCAGTTGGCTTTTCACAGACATAGTTCCTTGACCACATACTTTATTCCCAGCAATGGCAAATCAGTTTTTCAGAAGAAGCCTAAGTGAGAGAGTGTAGGTTGCTAAATGTGCCTTTATACTAATCATATCCCTCACACAGGTACAAAGTTTTACAGTTCACTTATCTCTCCTACAGTCCTCAAAGCAATCAAAAGAGGGAGTTCTGTTACTATTACTCACTTTACAGATAAGGACACTGAGGCTCAAGGAGGTGATACAAATTGCCTAAGGTCACACAGCCAAGTAGTGGAGCTTGAATTAAATTCACTCTTTTCTGATTCTAAAACCCCAGAGCATAAGCCACTTGGCCTCCTTGTCATATAAGGCATTGGAAACCTTGTTTTGTGTCATGTGTCAATTCCCACTAAAGGATTGCAGCCTTCTATTCAAACAAGAATGATCTAGAGTCCTGGTGTTATATCTGAAATTGCCAACTCGGAGAAACTTGGCATCTCTCATGCACTGTCAGAAGTAGAAACACATCACTTTGCAGGAAAACCTTTTGATGTCTTCTCCGCAAAGGTGTTGTCTGGGAATTAGCGTCCCCTCCCCATTCCACCACCCTCAACTACAGAGGGATATGTGATAAGATTCAGTGCAAGCTGGCAAGGGCTTCTGTGAGTTTGTTTATTTTTCCTAGAACCTAAATGAGGACCAGGAATGCATGTCACTCCTTATACCCATCTGTCTTCTTTCCCTTATGAGCACCCTTAATAATTTTTAAAGTCCGATGAATAAAAAAACAGGCCACCACCTCTAGAGATTACAAACCTGCTCCTTGGAAGTAGGAATTGGTCATTAAGAGATCACTGTTTCATGGGGCAAAAGGCAACAGATTGCTAGGGATTTGCAGCAGCCTAAGTAGGCTTAACTTCTAAGTGGCAAAGTGGCTTTGGCAAGGATCTTCAAGAATTCTGTTAGGAACTCATGTGTGGCCTTCCTCTTCTTCTCCTGTACACTGTCATCCCACCCCCATTACACCCATAATAAGATGCAGTCCTTTCTGCCTCTCCCACTGTCAAGGGACTCATTTCTGAAAAAACAAAATTTCCTGGGCTTCCTTTACTAAATTATTCATCTTTGCTGCCTGGGCATGACAAAACCTCTCATTAAAAGCCCTGGGTGGGAGTGACCTGCCTGGCCCCAGCTCCCACAGCTAGCCAGAAAGAGAGCCAAGCAGAAGAAGAGGTACAGTGACAAGGGTGGGAGCTTTCTCTAGAGAGCCTGTGACAGGGAGTCCCTGAGGGTGATGGGACACATGCAGGCTCTTCACTGCAGGGTAACAACAGTGCACATCTGCTGTTATCCTTCTCAGAAGCTTTGGACAAACAGAGGTTTGATCCCACCATGCTTCCCAGCCTTAGAACGTTGCAGTGCTGAGGGGTCAAAGAAAATCCAGTCATGGGATTGAGGAGAACTCAGTGTCTGTCTAGGCTGTTGAACTCTGCTTGGCTGGGTAAAGTAGGTCAAGTTATCCCTATTGTACCTAGAGAGATGGGGCCATGTGGGGAAGAGATCCAGAGTGGAGAAGAGGAGACCTCATTTCTGGTTCCAGCTCTGGCACTATCTGGCTGTGTGACTCCAGGCACATGGCTTGGCTTCTCTGGCTGAATCTTCACTTGTACAAATGAGGAAACATATACAGTTTAGTGATACAGAGCGTGGGCTCTGGAGACAGCCTTCCCGGGTTCACACCCCAACTCTGCCTCTTCCAAGGTGCATGGCTGTGAAAACCTGTTTAGCCCGACAAAGCCTCAGTCTCCTCATCTGTAAAACAGGAACAACATCCATGGGACAGACCCAGGAAAACTGAGTAACTCCCCCAAATGCCACAAGCCACTGCCTCAAATATCATCTTCAGCTAAAGACAAAGGAAGATGTTGGGGGTGGAGTGGATTCAGTTTTGGGAGGTTACCAAGCAAAGCACAGTAAGCAAGGGCAAGGTTGCTATGCAGATTGAGGTTGTTGCCTTCCCCAGCGATAAGAGTTTCTGAGATTTAGCCATCCTTTTCTTCCTGGTACAGAGAGGGAGACACCTCTACAAATGGAGATTTCCCTTGTAAATGTCAATGTCTCTTACCTGTCTGCTGTTTCTTAAAAGTAATCAGCCTAAAATAATCCTTGTGCCAAAGGGCATGTTTTGGGGTGGCAAATTCTGCTTCCCTTCAGTACCTACCCTCCAGGAGCCAGGGGGCTGGGCAGGCCAGGACCAGGGAAAGAGGGCAGCAAGTTCCCTGGCCTCCAGGTACCCAGCCAAGTAGCTGGAAATGTGGCACTTGCCCTGGCCTGTTGCCTCAGACTTGGCTGCCTTGACTTCTCTGTTTGATTTACATTTTCAGAGTGACCTAGGATTCTTCCAAGAGGCTGGAACTTAGGAGGAAGGGGGACCAGGCCCTGTTTTGCCACCTTTCAACCCCATTAATGGTATCGCAAGCAACCTTGCCAACAGAGAAGCTAGGACTGGCCCCACAGCGGATTGCTACTCGGCATTGTCCTCCAGGGTGGGGCTGTCACCACTGCCTCCTCATCCGTGCCTTCATTTATTCATTCATGCATTCATTCCAAAGTATGTAGCTGCCATTTTCCTGTGCTTGGCCCTGCACTAGGTGCTGTGGGTGCTCAGCAATGAGAAAAATAGGTACGGGCCTGGACTTCATGGAGCTTAAAGTCTAGTGAGGAGGGCAGAGAGAATTTATGAAGAACCACACACATGGATGTGAGATTACAACTTGTAATAAACAGAAGAAAATAAAGATCAGGATGTTGTGCATGCCCACACAATCAAGTATTAGGCCAGGAAAGGACTCTTGAGGAGGTGGTGTGTAGGCTTGACCCTGAGACAGAGAAGGCACCAGCCAGGCAAACAGTGCAGGGAAGATGTGTGCAGGAGGGCTGAGGTATGTCCCTGCCTTGGGCCCAGGGCATTTCCAAGCCCTTTGCCTTGGAGGAGTCAGGCTTTCAGAGAATCAGGCTTGTTGGCTTTCACTTGTCAAACAGACTCTGACTGCTGCTGTTGAATCTTTTCAACACCAACCCTAAGACCATGTACATCACAGCTGACTAGAAAACAGTAAAATATAGATGCCTGGGCTGTACTGTCCCCCAGAGATCTGGATTTAGCAGGTTGGGTGGAGCCTGAGAATTTGCATTTTTAATAAGGTCTCCTAGTGGTTCTGATGTTACCGGAACTTGAAAAGTCTCTTTAAATACTATGGGTGTATAGAACGGGGAAGTTGGTTTGGTGGCAAAAGCCAAGCTATGTTATTATTGCCCATGTTTATGAACCTGGGTTAAATAGTGGCTTTCTCTCAAGAGCCTTCTGTGGTCCCTGCATGTGATTGTTTAACATCAGGCTCTGAAGAGTGTGGGTTCCATTCATCTTGGACTTTATGAGTGGATCTATTCGTAGGGTTACCATTTGTCCCAGCTTATTGGGGATTCTCCTCATTACATAAGTGAAAGTTCCATGTCCCAAGAAGCCCCTCAGTATTGTCAAAACAGGATGATTAGTCACCTTAGTTTCTTAGAAAAGTTTCCACCTAGATTTACCTTGTAAATCGAGGAGTCACTGTAAGTGCCTTGATATCCTTCTGGTCAAAGTGCTCCCTACCTCCTAAACTTGCCTTTCATCAATTTGGAAAGAGCTGCACAGAGTCCTTCTCCCTGGAGCTTCCCAGCATGTGCCTTCTCTTTTCTTTCTGAACAGGTATCATATCAAGAATGAACCATGACAACATGCCAGCAAGTCCCACAGCATAAGCAAGGTGCTAGAAATGGAAACACCAAGGGTTCACTGAGGTCTAAGCCCTGGACTTGAAACTAGAGCTGAAAGGAAGGATCAGCTGCCAGATTCACAGGGTAGTGGAAAAGAAGACATATAGCATCACCATGGCAACCAGCCTCCAGAAGCCCTCAGCACCTGCTCCTTTCCACACAAGATTTCCCCAAACATGGATGTTTCTCACTTCCTTGTTTTTCTTTTCAATAAATATGTTAATTTTATTTCCCCTCATTTGTGCTTAATGTTCCAGTAGCAATTCAGCCTTTCCTTGCTCTCCACCCCCTCCCTGTTTCTCCCAAACCTTTTCTTCTGTTTCCCTATCTTTCCTTTCCCTTCTATCTCCTCTGTTGATTCTGCCTGTCCCCACAGCTTTCTGTCTCTGTCCTTGTGAACAATATTTCTAACCATCTCTTCTCCCAGAGGTAAGCCCTCATCCAAGATGTTTTATCAGCTCCAGTTCTGACAACCGAGTAAACTTTGGTCTTTGCTTTCTGGGTAAGAATTATATGGCACTTCCTCCAAAGCCCATATTTCAGTTCTTGTATCCTCCAGCTGGGGGGATACAGTGCAGTAAAACCACTTCAGCTCAAAGAGCAGACGAAGGGAAAGAAGAGTGCCAGGATCAAGAATAATCAAAGTTTATCTTGTGCTGACTGTGACAGGCCCTATTATCACATGTAATCTTCCTGACAACACAATGATAGAGGTCCTATTTATTATCTCACTTTAGCAAATGGATAAACTGAGGCTTAGACTGGTCACATCTCTTGTAAAAGGTCACACAACTAGTAAGTGGTAGAGGAAGTGGTAGTAAGGATTTAAACCAGGTAGTCTAGCACCAAAGTCTGCTCCTTTCATGACTACTTTCAGAAGAGGTTTAGGGAGAAAGCTCCCATACTGACTCATTGAATGGAAAAGGGGTCCAGGAAAACCCTTTAATCAGCATTTTTTAGAAGGGGTCTTGTCAAAAAACAAAAAGGTCTTAGACAAGAAATACATGTCTTTCTGCTTAGATACATGGGAGCAGTGGAGGAGAAAAAAGAGCAAAGGGGTTGAGAAGTCCTCACTCTGAACCTCTTCTCTCTTCAGACACTCAGTTCATGCATTTACTCATTCTTTCATCCATGCAACACACATTTAGCAAGTATTTCCCATGAGCCAGGCTCTGCTTCTCCTATCCATAGACACCTGTGTTGTTGTGAAAGACTATTGGGTGCTAGGAGTCCTTTTTATGAGGCTTAGCTCTCCACTTGCCGTGTATGAGCTTGATTCTGGGGACAAAATACTTGTGAGGGGGCACCTGAGTGGCTCAGTCAATTGAGCATCTGACTTCAGCTCAGGTCATGAACTCACAGTCTGTGAGTTTGAGCCCTGAATCTGGCTCTGTGCTTACAGTGTAGAAACTGCTTCAGATCCTCTGCTACTGACAGCGTGGAGCCTACTTTGGATCCTGTTTCCCTCTCTCTCTGTCCCTCCCCTGCTCATGCTCTCTATCTCTCTCAAAAATAAATAAATAAACATTAAAAAATATTTGCTAGCTGATGGAAATCATGGCTAAGGAAGTACCTGACATGATGCCTGATATAAGACAGGGCATCTTTGTAGAGATAGATCACTGCTACATGGGAAAGTTCCACCTGAAACAAGGGGATTGGTGCTGAATTCTTCCAGAGATGGAATGGGTCTGGGAGTGCTGGACTGCCTACCAACTGTCTCAGGAGCGGGCTTTCTCACAGCAAGAGCAAGAGTGGGCTCTCATGGCATATACCAACTTGCTTCTTGTAGCATGCAGCTTCCTCTTTCCAAATTGCTTATTTCTTGTGGTTGAAGAAGAGATTCAGCCATCTGTGGAGCACAACATTTGGTTCTGACCCCAATCTTCTATGCTGATGAGGTCTCTGGATAAAGAAAGACACTGCTGAGGCAACATTTTTTTTTATCATTATCATAATCGTAATGGGACAATGTGTGTCCAGGGTTGCAAGGGAAGTTGGCCCCACAGAACAGGGATTAAACAAATTGAGTAAATCTGGGGTGGGTAGCAAGATATTCTATGGGAACCTACTCATTTCTGTTTCTCTTTCTTGCTCTCTTCTCTCTTCTCTTCTCTCATGTCTCTCCTCAGCTCTTTTTGGGGGTGGGGAAAGAGAATGAGTTATTGAGTAAACAGTTATGGAAGCAGCATGTGTGTGCATAATTTAGCTGACTTGTGGGTTAATACAAAGGGCCTCCCTTGGCCCTACTGCTGACCCTTTACTGCAAGCTAGCAACTTGGGAAGGCCAGATCACCCAGGCCTGTGCTTTGCTGGGAAGAGTTCGTGGTTACCACGTGCAGTGCAGAATGTAGATGTGCACATGCATGCCTTGCAGAGAGAGGCATAGGGAAAATGTCACAGAGCACAACACAGAAGATAGTTTGAGCTTTGTGTAGAAGGCAGCAATGTCATAGGGAGCAGTTGCCTTGGGAACCAAAGTTTCTGAGGTCTCCTCTCAGCTCCGCACCAAATAGCTAGATCATCTATCATTTCACCTTTTTTGGTTTTCAGAAAGATGGGATTGGATTTGGTCTCTAATATCCTAGCCATTTCTAACATTCTATGACTTGGTGGTTGTGCATGAGATATTGAGGAAAATTCCAGCCCCTCTTCTTCATTTGTCCCATGCAGGTAAGTCTCTCTTGTTGAATTTTAGTCTCCCTTCCCCCCATTCCTCACCACATTAATATGCTTCAAGCACCAAATGGAAGCCACAAGGCACTTCTAAACCACCTGAGAAGACATTCAAGGTTGCTACCATCTCTACTCATAGCTGGCTGGGCCAAGCTTCTGCATAAAGACATTAGAAGGAACTTGGGAATCAACGGCATTTTCCTTCTACTCAACTCAGGCACAGTGCAGGATTGAAGAGGATATATGGTATGGCACAGGAGGCTGTAGAGTAGATCAGAAAAGAATCAAGCCCTTTAGAAAAAAATAGTTTCTGTGTTAATTTCATCCATGATTCTTTTGGTGGTTGAAAAGATTCACTTATCACTTTGAGATAATTTCATCACTAACCACAGCAAAGTTTGATTTGGAAGGAAGTATTGATTATGGATTGATTGTCCACTGTCCCTTAATGTTTTAAGTATCCAGTTTGCTCTCATTTGACTAAGGCAGTCAGTTGCGGGACAGGCCCACCTGGCTTTGTCTCCTGGCCTCGTGGCCAATCTGTTTGACCTTTGAGAAAAGAAGCCTATCCCATGACCAAGGCAGGCTGGAAAAAGTGCAGTTTTTTCCTACAAAAGTCTCCAGAGTATCCTTTGATTCCTAGGAAAGCAAGACACTTGTCCTTTCACCATTCTCTACTCACCTCCTGAGACAAGGGGGATCTGAATGGCAGAATCAAGTCCTATGATGAATTAATTACTGTACTTCCTATTCCCTTCTTCTTCAAATGAAGAGGCCTACCTTGATCCTCATTGGGCATCAATAGATTTCATTTAATCTCTAGAAGATGACACTCTGAATGTGCAGGTGAGTAGAGGTTTGAGTAGGTGCAGAGCACCGGAGAGGCCAGAGACGGAATATAGAATTAGACATGAGAAAGGCATCTAAGCATTTCCTGGCTACCAACTACAAGAAGAAGCCCAGTGTTATCTCTGCTTCAGTCAGTCTTATTGGTTGGCTTGGCTTTTACAAACTTAGTAAACATAGTATAGTTATGTTGGCAAAGTAGAGGCAGAATAAGAGTACAGGTGCAGAATGTCAGGCAGAGAAGACAGAGATGAACAGTATTGTGGGTCTCAGTTTTCCCATCTGTGAAATGGATCTAGGGAAGACCAATAATAGCAGATAGATTGAAATTAATCAGTTAACAGCTAAAGACACTGAAATGTACCTAATTATAGTTATGAATCCCACCAACTTAGAACAAAGAATCTTCTTTACCTCTGACCAGCTGGAAGCACTTGAATGCCAGAAACTTCCCTCCCACAGTAATGAGAACAGACGAACCCTCTCATAGTAAGGAGGTGAGGAGGGCCCTTTGGCGTCATTAGAGTTTATGGTGAACTCACTTCTACCCTAGGATTCAATGGATGTAATTAATTTGAGCTAAGACTCCTGATGCACTGGACTTTGTAGCACTGATTAACAGCTTCTCCAGGATATGGCCTCTGGTCTGAGGCATATATCTTTAACTTTCTCTAGGAATCTTCTAACTGATGCTGGTTATTACTTGATCTCAAATGGAATCTCAGCAAACTTTTTCCCAGAATCTGAGCCACCAAAAAAGAGTCATTTCAAATTCTCTCCCTTCAGTAGCTCAGCATGAGCCGAGTTCCCCTGCCCATGCTTCCAGTTTCCTCCTGGATGCTTCTCTAAAGCACAAAAATGTTAATCCTTATTCAATGAACCTTCTAAATGGTCCTCTTCTATTCCATTCTACCATTTCATAGACCTAACTCTGAACATGGAAAATAATTTGGTCTCTCAAGTGCTTTTGCTTAAAGTGATGTAACTGAGCTGACTTCCCTGGCCCTGTGCCACTGCTTGCCTTAAAATGTCAAGACCTCAGCATCCTATTTGTCTCTCCAGAAACTGGACCATAATTGAGGCTGGTTGCACTGGGTGTGCAGTTGTCAAACATCACCTGCCTTTGACTCAGCAGTGGACATACTGCTGTGGAAAGAGGGGATTATAGAACATGTGAGATGTAATGCATGGTAGAAAAGCAATGTGAAGGTTACAGAAAGAAACTGACAATGGGCAGGAAAGAGAAGTCAGAGTTCTCAAAGCAATGCTCTCGGTGTCAGACGATAATGTTGCTGACAGTGCAGGAGTGGTTGATAGCAAAAGCTGATGTATGTGACCTGTTGAGATTTAGAGTAGACTTTTGTCTGATTAACATCTCTGGTGACTCTTTGGGAGTGAGTCACTGATTATAATCTGTCGCTTTGGGCCATATGCAGCATAAATTTTGCAAAATAAATTAACCTACCCTGTACAAAGACAAGTAGTTCAATTTGGCACCTTACCTAGGGATTCCAATTATTCTGCATAAGTAACTGTGGCTAAAAGGGTTTCATTAGTACAGTACATTTAGAAGCCACAGCCACAAACCAAAGAACAAGATCCACCTGCACTCAGGATGAAAAGGACTACTTATCACACCCCAACTTCATCACACCTCACAGTCACACCCTTGGATAATTGCTGGCTGCAAGGGCATCTTCAGATTATCAAGAAGAGCTCTGTGTGTATGTGTGTTTGCATGCACACATGTGTATATGTTCAGACAAGAGTGAAAGATTAAGCTATGGTATTTTTCTAATGTTAAATTTCTAAGTCTTGCCATGTAAAATTTCCTAACTTAACTATAACTATATTATTGATACCATTAGTGCAAATTCAGCTTTCTGCCTAGTTCCATGTAGTCATCAATTAAACTTTTCCTTACTTCAGTGACCAATGTCCTATTGTAGCAGACATTGAATTTATTCATGGTAAAACCAAAAAATAAAGAGAAAAGAAAAGACAGGAAGACAGAAAAAAAAAACAGGCTGAAAGAAAGAAAGGAAAGGAAAAGAAGAGAGGCAGGGGAGAGAGAGAATTGTAAATAATTGGAGGCCACTTAGAGAAGCACCACAGCAAGAGAGTTAAATGTGCTGTTAATCCCAACACTCCTAGTGAGGAGTGCGCTTATTAGCAGTTACAGACAGATATGTATGCACCATTAGAGATACTCATGGGACTTGGACATGTGTATTCTGTTTAGGGTTGGATTATTGGGGGATAAGCTTCTTGGAAGGGTGTCTAGCAGGTGATGACCTGTGTGATGTTACTAGCAGACAGATTCTGGGATGGATGGAAATTAATCTCATTCCTCCCTGCTGAAAAGTAGTCTCTCTTTTTGTCAGGATATGGAATAAGTGCCCCACTCAAATGTTATGAGAGGTACTCAAGCTCTGGGGCACTGCTGATGACCCATGCAGATCCTTCTTTGGGAAAGAACTTTATTACTATCCCACTAGAATATAAGCTACATAAGGGCATGGACTTCATCTGCTTTGTTCACTGCTGTATGTCCAGCACCTAGAACATCTGGCATATGATTTGCACTCAATAAATATTTGCTGAGTGCATGTATGAGTTGGTTGGAATGCAATCCATTACAAACAGTAAATACTTATTCATCTTTCCAAATTCTGTTGCTTTAATGTTATGTAAGGGCTTCACACCTTACATGGCATGGATGATCACAATTCCCAAAGGAGTGAAATAAGATATTCATGAGCATGAACACAAGCAAAAACCAATTTACTTTTGAGGAGAGGCATGGCATGGTCCTATTGTCTCCAAAACAGAATGTTTCAGAGTTATGAGAGCCAAGAGACTAGGAAAGTCAATGCAAACTCTGTGGAAACCTTAATGAAACGCTCCTGCATGCCTAGTGAATTGCTCTCAAGTGGCTGATTGGACAAGGAATGATTCTGAGGGTCCAACAGGAGATAAATGGTGCATACTTGGGTGCTAGTCAATACACCTTCCCTGGTTAAAACCCTACATCTCTGTTGTCCCCTGGACACTAAACAGAAAGCCTAACAGAGGCAGTACCATTGTTCACTGGTGCTATCTTGGTGGTGATACCTGGTTTGTCTTTGAGGACTGGGAGGAGCTCAGTAAACCTCTCTGTGGGTCAAGTTCAGATGCTTCAGGCTTTGTCTGTAAAACCCATGCTTGAAATATTCCATAAAAAGAAGAAAGGCTAATATTTGAAACATCGGACTTAAACCAGGCAGTCTCCAAAAGTCTTAGGAGAGCACAGAATGTGTCTGACACGTCTGCCATTTTGTTCTTCTTCCTTCCTCTGGATGAATTGAGGACTGTGAAAATCCCAGCACTGCTACTACCTGCATACAGTATGCATGTCTCCTTGACTCTGAGGGCCAAGGGGCTTCCCACCTCTGCTCGTAGTGCTCCCTCAGCACCAGAAGTTGAGCCTCCACTTTCGAGTAAACTGTCACATACATGGAGGTTGAAAATGACCCTGAAAAGAAAAACACACATCAAGAAGATGCAGCCTTGCTCCTTGGAGATCCAACTGGTACTTGTTAGCAGTTGTCCTGGTACTTGTTAGCAGATTTTTAAAAAGGTGTTTGTCTTTTATTTCACCCCCCCCACCACCAAAAAAAAATCTTACCTCAATGCTTCTGAGAAGTACCTAATTCTCTGCAAATTTCATCAGACAGGGGAAAGATCTTGCCTTTTGAGGTATACCCCAGACCAGTTTGTACTTCAATAGGTTGGACAGGCAGTATGAGAGATCGGGTCCAGGAAGGTATGCAAAGTGATTCTCCAGCTCTCTCCCAAAAGTAAGTCTTAGAAATCACTGAGTTAACCAAATAATATGCTGTCCTCCAGAATAAGGTTTCAGGAAGTCTGCTTGTCAGGAGGGGGCAATTGCCATTTTCTTTGCATAGGGCTGAAATGTGACAGACTCTTTCTTGGAATGAAACATTTATGAAAATGTGCTTAATCAATTTTTAGCAGCTCAGTAATTTTGTCATGATGAAATAATATCTTTCATCCTGAAAAACACTTTGCCTATTGTAGCCTCTACACAACCCCAACATTGGGGCCAATGTGGCCATCAATTGCAAAACAGGAAAACGGTGTGATACATTTTGGAACATAGAGAATCATATCCATCATAGTTTGATAATAAGAAGAGAAAGGGGATATACAGCAAAGCTGAACACAATTTTGTACCCTTCCCAGGCCAGAAATTGCTGAGGTCATCTGCACAGAGTGTGGCTTCCTGTTGGCACAGGAACTCTTAAATAGGCATCTCCTCTGCCTCTTGTCAATTCCTAGGAGAAATTACCCAGTTCTTTGCCACCTTTCCATCCCTTCTCCTCCCAAAAACTTTGCTTCCAGAACCTTAGGAAAGCTGTACTCCTTCATCATGCCAGCCAGACATTTGGTCATCGCTGCAGCCTCTCATAAGAAAGGATCTTTCCGGGGCACCTGGGTGGCTCAGTCGGTTGGGCGGCCGACTTCGGCTCAGGTCATGATCTCGCGGTCCGTGAGTTCGAGCCCCGCGTCGGGCTCTGTGCTGACAGCTCAGAGCCTGGAGCCTGTTTCAGATTCTGTGTCTCCCTCTCTCTGACCCTCCCCCGTTCATGCTCTGTCTCTCCGTCTCAAAAATAAATAAAACATTAAAAAAAAAAAATTTAAAAAAAAAAAAAAGAAAGGATCTTTCCTCCCAACAAGCTGACCCTACTATGCTGTCACCACTCAAGGATCCCACAGGGCCCACAGAAGGTGAGATCAAGACAGTGCACCAGCCCCAAGGGGCTTATGACTTCCATTAGCCAAGAATTCCAAATGACTGAGTATGAGGCCACAGGCCTAAGGGGCAAGGGAATAAAAACCACTTCCTCATTTCTCCTTATTACCATTACCTCATGCTGGCCCTCTCTCTGAGTGTCAAACTTATTCTTGCCCGACAAAGATGCACAGGCACTGGGTTCAGGGAAGCATCTCTGAGTGCCCAGGATGCATCTTTTAACAAATGTTAAAAGATTTGCCTATAATGTGCCATGCTCTGGACTGGGCTCCAGGGAGTTGGTGGATAATATGTCTTTGCCCTCAGGGAGCTCACAGTACAGCAGGGGAGAGAGGTTAGTAAGCAGACAACTATAATGAAGTATGATGGGTGCTGTGAAGGGGGAAGGCCAAGGTCCTATGGGAACACATTGGAGGGTCTTCAAACCCAGACTTGAAGGGCGTGGTGGCACTTCAAGAAGTCTTTCTTGGCGTGCCTGTGTGGCTCAGTCGGTTGAGCATCTGACTCTTGATATTGACTTAGGTGATGATCACAGGATTGTGGGACTGAGCCTTCAGCTCCTCACTGAGCATAGAGCCTGCTTAAGATTCTCTCTCTCTCTCTCTCTCTCTCTCTCTCTCTCTCTCCCTTTCTCCCCTCTCCCCTGCTCTGTCTCTCTCTCTCTCTGTCTCTGTCTCTCTCTCTCTCTCTGAAATAAAAAAAAAAAACTAGGGGTGCCTGGGTGGCTCAGTTAGTTAAACATCCGACTTTGGCTCAGGTTATGACCTCACAGTTTGTGAGTTCGAGCCCTGGGTCAGGCTCTGAGCTGAGAGCTGAGAGCCTGGAGCCTGCTTCAGATTCTGTGTCTCCTTCTCTCTCTGCCCCCCAACTCATGCTCTCTCTCTCTCTCTCAAAAATAAACAAACATTACCAAAAAATGTTTTTATTTAAAAAATTAAAAATTAAAAAAGAAGTCTTTCTTGAGAAAGTGACAATAAAACTTAGTTTACAGGAATAAGTAAGAGAGGCAGGAAGAGTGCTTTGGTAGAGAGAACATGTGAAAATACCTGGAAGCTGGAGAGATGGTGACCCTAGACACATCAGTGGGTCAAGCAGAATGACCAGATCATGCAGAACCTTGAACTTCAGCCTGAGATCAATAGGGAACAGTTGAGGCAGGGGAAATGACATGATTAGGTTTGGCACAAGGAGTGCATTACACAGAGGAGGCAAGTGCCTCTCCACACCCACACTTGCCCTTAGCTGCTTAATCAGGAGCTCTGCCAGGAGAGGTTCTGAAAGATTTTCTTCCCACCTGCGCTTGTGCCTGCAGAGTGGGCACTGTGATACTTACCAGAAATGAGGAGGGAGGGTGAGCAGGTGAAAGGACTGCTAAAAATGTTTTTAGGAAAATTAATACTTTGTTTGTTTTACTTACTGACCATATAAGTGTTAGTTGCAGCTTGTAATGTCTCTAGTCCCAATTCCAAAAGCCCAATCCTCTCCATCAACATTTCAGTGTGTACTGTTTAAAATAATCTTCTTTCCATGTAATTTGTGATTAAAAAATTCCTCCTGTGAATAATAACACAGCCAAAGGGAGATGCAGTGCAAGTTCTATGCATTATTACCTTGTCATCATAACTTCCTCTAACAACCCAACGGGCCCTTAGAAGAGCTTGCAATCCCCAAAACCCCTTTCTGGTGATGCTGGGGGGGTTGCTGCAGTCAGCTCTGGGATCCCTGTAAAGTGGCACTGACCGTCCCCCTGTATGCACTCAGAACTCAGCAGAACTGGTATGAGAGTTTCCATTGAAGAAGATGAAAACACTTGGCTTCTCGCTGTTGTGATTTAGAAGAGAGTAAGAGAATGGAGATAGCAGGGAGGTTGAGAGAGAAACAGGGAATGGAGAGAAAGTGAGGGCCAAAGAAGAGGGAGAAGACAGACTCAAAAGGTGAGACACAGAGAAGAAACCAGGAGGGAGGTGGAGATAAAGAGAGGCTAGATGGAGGAAAACATCAGGGAAAAGGAGGAAGAGAGTAGAGGAAAAGAGAGAGGGAAACACACTGGAGGAAGTCTCAGTGCAATTGAGCTGCTGCTCAGGAAAGTTGGGGGAAGGGTCTGGCAAGAGATGTGTTGCTGCTAAAGTACCTGGATGCTGCAAGCAAATGGGCAGAGGCCAGGGAGTAGATAGGCCCACTCTCCCTGCCTCTCTTTCCCATTCAGGGCTGGGTTACCAGATCATTGCTCTCGGCTGCTTTGCCTCCTCTGAAGCTTGCAAACTTACTGTTTGCCAGGCCTGCTCTGGCCCTGCCAGGACACCTATCTCTTCCCACAGCCAAGCTGGGCTGGGGGAAAGGTATCAGGTAAAGAGAGTTTCCAAGAGTTATGGAGGGCTGGCCAAGCTCACCAGAGACAACCTGAGGGAAGAAAGCAGTCAGGGAAAAGGATATGAAACTGCAAGGATGAAGGAGATGGGACAGACAGACAGATGGACAGACAGGCAGGCAGAACAATATGAGGAAGATTCCAAGGTTCCTCTGTATCATCCATGCCCTGTGCTTCCATCCAGAGGGTTGAGGAAAAGCCAACCCTGCCTTTGGCCTCCCTCTCGCCTGCTCTCAAACCCGAAGCTGTCAGCTTGAGAAAACCCAATGCCTCTGCCTAAACCCTCTCAGGTCTTTTTCCCCCTTACAAAAATCATTAGGATGTTACAGCTCAGCCCCAGCTTAGCTCCAGGCTATAAGCTCCCCAGCTGGGGAGCTGAGAGCAGGGCAGCCTGCATGCACTCCTCCAGCTAGAGAGTTAGAAGCTGGACAGAACACCTCCAGCCCTCTCCAAGCAGCAGCAGAAGCAGCCCAAGGTCCTCCCCAACACACAACACTCTCTGAACTACACTCCAGCTGCCAGGCGACTGTGCCTTTAAAGCTTTAGGAGGGTGCATCTAGGGGGAGGTGGGAGGGAGGGCAACATCTTCCTACCAGTCACCCTCCTTCCTTCCCTCCAAGACACTCCAGGGTTTGGTGAGTGCTGCCCAAAGAGAATCTCCTTTGGCTCCCTGGCAGGCAGGCAGGCAGGCAGGCTGAGGCCCTCCGGAGCCCCCGGGCAAGCCAGAGCAGGAGCTGGTAGGGTTATCCAAATCAGGATCATTTCCAGGGGGAATAGTTCTGGCCCCTGACTGGTAACGGCAGGGCAGAGAAGAGAGCAGAAGAGGAGGGAGAGTGCACAACTCCTAGCCTGGCCCCAGAGACTCCATGTGAGCAGACCAAGTTGGAGAAAGGCTCTCTACTTTCTGCAGCATTCTCCTTGCTGGGATATCACACTTACCTTGGCAGCCAGGCTGAGAAAGAACTCCAGGTTCCCTGCGGAATGACAACTCTTGTTCCTGCAACCCTCTCCTTCCTTCTCCTCTGGACCCTGCCAGGGCAAGTCCTCCTCAGGTGAGCTGAGTCGGAGTGAGAAGAAGGTGCATGCAAACACTGGCTGGGGGCAGCAGGGGCTTCTGGCACAGTTTCCTCTAAGTTTACAAAAAATGCTTACAGTCTGGAGGGCTCCAGGGAAAGACACTCTCCCCCCAACCAGGACTTGGGAGGCTTTTATGAGGAATGCCAAGGCCCCAGAGCTGGTGGGAAGGCTTCTGCATGGGTGAGATCTTTCTGGGCCTGGGTATGGGCTGGGTAGATGAGCCCCAGAACAGAGGTCATCTGTCCTACCATCCTTTCCTGTCTCCCGACCAGTATGGCCACACACTGCTCAAATTCTTAAAAATGACACCAACATCTGTAAGCTGCCCACCAAATAGGCTTCAAAGTAGCAGGGATTTGCTCTAAACCATATCAGAATGAAGCTGGGCTGAGCAAACCTTGTCCCTCTGCAGTCACCCTGCCTGTGCACATGTGGCTGCTTGCTGTCCCTGAAGGGGCACTAAGTGGAAATCATTTTCTGGGCTTGAGGGCAAGACATGCTTTCAGCTTCCTGTAAATGTACCCCTACCCATTCCCACTTTCTCATGAGACCAGGAGCCAGTCTAGGTGGACAGGGTGAGTTGAGGAGGAAAGATGGCTGTGGCTTGGGCTGAACTGGTCATAAGAAGGGTGCCTCCTGAGGTGAGGAGGGCCAGGTGCCATGGTAATAACCTCCTCCTCCTCTTAATTCAAAGAACACACCAGGACTGCTTGTCTCTGAGGAGCCTCCTGCCTCACTGCTTACAGATACATTGGCTGGCAGGCAGGCAGGGATGTGATATGTGTGGGATGACAAACTTCCTAAGAGTGAAAAATAGCCCAGAGTAGAATGGCAGCTCAGCTGCAGTTGGTAGGAGGATGCAGGCAGAAGGGGGCACATGGTGGAGCTCATTGGCCCTCCTGGAGGGGAGGCTGCCTCAAGGCCCAAGCTTTAGTGGCAGCATTCCCACTTGGACAATTAGAGCAAGGCAAGACCTTAGGAAGTCTTGAGTCTAAGCATTTCATTGTACATATAGAAACTTGAGTCCTAGAGAGGGGAGTGACCTGTCCAAGGTCACTCAGGCACCACCCAGTAGCAGAATCAGAGTTCTTCCCCTACCCCACCCCAGAGGCTTGCATGAGAAAAAAATTTAGCTCTGGAACTATTGGGACAGGTGACCTGAAAATGGGGCCGAAGATGCTGGTGAGGGTCTGGCTGCTCCATGTACAGTACAATGTAGCCTCCCAGCAGGCAGGTGGCAGGTGGCCAGCAGCAGCATGTGGCCAGCATGGACACCCTGTAGTGAAGCCACAGATTTCTGCTTGCTCCAGCACCACCGCCAGCCTCCTTGGATTTTCAGAGCATGCTTAAGCCACCTGCTCTGGCAGCCCCTGTTTGTGGCCTCAGTGGTCTCTGTTCCCAGATCTTCCACCCACTCTGGTTCCTTGGAAGCCCACCCTGGGCTGCTTGCATCATTGCATTGTGGTATATGGACTTAGTTTTGAAGTCAATAGCTCTGGGTTAGAATCTTGGCTTTACCATTTACTAGCTGTATGATCATGAATAAGTCACTTTATCTTGCTGATCCTCAGTTTCTTCATATATACAAGGGGGATAATAATAACCTTTATCTGAGAGCACTGATATGAGAACTAAACTAGATAAGGTGAGTAAAGCATGTAGCATGATGCCTTAGCTATTTTTCTTATTTTACTGATCACAGTGCATATGATCTATATGGCCTAGCATGGCGCACAGATGTAACAGGGTCTGTTGGCTCAAAGAGAATTAGACCCAGAAGGACAGTAGTCACCCTGCCTCCCAACCACAGAGTGTGGCAATAGTAGTGGCTGTGAGAGAGCTAACTCTAGTGGCTAGCACAATGATGATGGCAGGATGGAGCAGGAAGGCTAGGCCCAGCCAGGAGTCCAACCTGAGTTTGTCCCTGAGCCCTACCTCGGCCCTCAAGGCTGAGCTCCTGGTCCCTAGGCTAGCTGTTGGCTGGTAAGCAGACAAGAAGGCATATGGAAGGAGTTTTGCTGCTCTTAGAAGGAAACTTGTCAGGGGAGAAGGGGCCCAGCCTCTAGGTTAGGCCAAAGCACACTGGTCCCTTCCTCAAAATCAAGCTGTTAGGGGGAAAAGATGGAAACTGACCTTTTTGGCATAGCCATCCTTCTGGGAGCCCTTCTCATGCTTCTAGAGACCTGCTACCTCACCTGTTTTGTTGCCAGAGAGAGTTTATATGCCTGAAGCTTCCCCAAGCATTAATTGAAATCCAGCTCAAAACATAGCTTCCTGCTGGACTAAACACCAGAAGCCAAGTCTCTCTCTCTCTAGAAGCTAGGTCCCTAGATCCTGAGTGGCTTAGCATGAAGGCTAAGCAACTAAAACCAACTCTCAGTGATGCAAATTGTCCCTGAGTCCTTCCCATCCTTGGCTTAGCCAAAACATTGCAGCAAACATGTTATTTCCAGTGAGTTGTCACTCTTCAAAACACCTTCGGAAAGAGAATACTAGATTAGGTCTCAACCCCTTGGGTTTGAGCCCTGATCCTGTCACTCACCAACTTTGAGACTTTAGGGTAGGCCACTCCTCTTTTGGTTTGTTTATGTCTTTATTAGATTCCATATATAAATGAGATCACACGGTATTTGTCTGTCTTTGTCTGACTTTTTTTCACTTAGCATAATGCCCTCAAGATCCATGTTGTTACAAATGGCAGAACTTCCTTCTTTTTACAGCTGAATAATATTCTGTTGTGTGTGTGTGTGTGTGTGTGTACATATATATGTGTGTGTGTGTGTGTGTGTGTGTGTGTGTATACCATTTATCCATTTATTTGTTGATGGACACTTAGATTGTTTCCATATCTTGGCTATTATAAATAGTGCTATAATAAACACAAGGGTACATATATCTTTTTGAATTAGTGTTTTAATTTTCTTTGGATATATTCCCAGAAATGTAATTTCTGGATTATATTGTCATTCTAGTTTTACTTTTTTGAGGAATCTCCATAATATTTTCTATAGTGGCTGTTCCAATCCCAAAAGTCACTTTTCTCATCTGTCTTCACCCTCACTATACTGAGAATTGTGAGGGTAAAAAGATCTCATATATGTGAAAGCACTTTTTTAGGACTATTGAGCTGCAGTGTTGGTTTATGGCTGTTTCTGTTCTCCTCATTTTGCAAATGGGTACCCAGAGACCCATCTTCTCCTATCCTGCTGCCTGATGGAGAGACCAGCCAGAGGTGTGTAGGGACAGGAAAGTAGAGGGTCTGTGATAAATGTAGAATACAACTGGCCTCAGACTTCTTTATCTATCCTGTCCAGAGTGGCCTTGGCAAAAGAGGAAGTCAATTCTGGGACCAAAGGGCCCCAACCTATGTCCCCCTCTGATTTCCTGGACAAACTTATGGGACGAACATCAGGATATGATGCCAGAATTCGACCCAATTTTAAAGGTAAGAAGCATTCATCCTACAAAAACCCTTTCTTCCCCACTCTTCTTGGGAGCGTACTGCCATGCCACCCCTATTGTCTGCCCCAAGAAGAGGAGGCTGGGGGCACAGGGCTAGCTCTTACAGTTCAGAAGGAGCTTCCCCTCCCTAGTGCCCATAGGTCTGTGTAGCTGGCACTGCCTTCTCCCAGAAGTGCCTTGGCCTTAAGCTCAGGGAGGGAGTCCTAGAACATGCTTCCAGACTCCTGGAATGCCCTGCCAATATGGCTGTGTTTTGCCACCTTTAGGCCCACCTGTGAATGTGACTTGCAACATCTTCATCAACAGTTTTGGCTCTGTCGCTGAGACTACTATGGTAAGGAGTTTCTTTGTTCCCTGCTTCCATTCTAGTGTGAATGGAAGAAACCCATCAGATACCGAACCTTTCCTCCCTCTGCCTTCCTCTCCCTGTTTCATGATCATGGCTAAAGCCATGGGATGTCTGAAGTTGGTCACTGGGAGATATATTTCTCTAGCCTGGGGTTCAGTGGCTAAAGGCAGACTAGCCTAAGGAGCAGATGGCCAATCATGGGAGGTAGCTTGGTACAGAGCACAGTCTTTGGAATCAGACAAAACCCATGTTCAAATCCTGACTCTACCATCTAATAGCTGTGTGACAGGTTACTTAAATCTCTCATTTCAGTTTCCTCATCTGTAAAATGGGGATCATAACAGTACCCTCCTCACAGTGTTGGTGTAATATTTAAATAAGATGATGCATATAAATAAAGCACTTAGCAGAGAGCCCGGCATATAGTAAGTGCTTAATAAATGTCTTTTCCCTTCTCATCTTTGCCATATCAGGCCAAAGCAGGATCCTTATCCAGTGGAAAATGTCCACTGCCCCTGAGATATGCTCCCAGCATTTCCTCCTCATGACCCTCCTGCCCATGTAGGCTTGCTGGGTCCCTGGAATAACACTGCCTCTGATGGGCCCATCTGTGCACCCTCCCAGGACTACCGGGTGAATGTCTTCTTGCGGCAACAGTGGAATGACCCACGCCTAGCCTATGGAGAATATCCTGATGACTCTTTGGATCTTGATCCCTCCATGCTAGACTCTATCTGGAAGCCAGACCTGTTCTTTGCCAATGAGAAAGGGGCCAGTTTCCATGAGGTGACCACAGACAACAAGTTACTGCGCATCTTCAAGAATGGGAATGTGCTCTACAGCATCAGGTGCACCTGATGGATGCCCAGGAAAGTTTGGGTCAAGAGGAAGAAACCAGATGGAGGCTGAGGGATGGGAAGAGGGTTCCCTGTGTTGTACTTGGCCACAGTAAGCTGATGTCACTTCTTTTTTACTGTCCCTACCAGGCTGACCCTCATTTTGTCCTGCCCAATGGACCTCAAGAACTTCCCCATGGATATCCAGACCTGTACGATGCAGCTGGAGAGCTGTAAGTGTCTCTAGAGAGTCACAGAGCAAGGCCTGGAATATCAGGTAGTTAACCCCATCCCATGATATTCTAGACAAGAAAAGGGCAACCCAGAATGGGGACTTACCCTTACACACAATCAGTTGTTGGCACAGATGAGACTAGGAGCCGGGACCCACTAACACCCAACCCAATGTGTTTTTCCATCCTCACACTGTTTACTGGTTTGGCTATTCCACAGGGCTGGGGAATGGGAAGGTACCAGCTTTACATACAAATGTGCTTGTGTTGGTTGTGGGGGGTTATTTTAAAGATACTTTCTCTGACAAAATATATTCCCTCTCACTGTGCCTGGAGTAATTCTACCTTTACTCGCCCTGAGTTAAGACATTCAAGATGCCTATAAAAATGCCAGAGACGGTAGAGGGGGTACTGAACCCTGATTGCTCATAAACAAAGATAACTTGTAGAGAACCAGAAGAGGACAATTCTAGGCATAGGACAGTGCCCAGGGTGTCAAGGTGAGCCAAGGGCTAGTCTGTGGCAGGGGTGCCAGCTTTTAGGGGCTGCCCCAATTGCAGAGAAGTCAAAGGATGACAAGATTGGACCATCACCTATATGCAGTCCTTGGCCATCTCCTGTGAGATCAATACACATGCATTCAATTCTCAGAGAAGAAGGCTTCTCAGGCTGTTTCCAGCATATAATAACAGTGATGGGTAGAATGTGGTCAGCTCTTTCGAGTTCAAACCACTTTCACATCCTGGTTCTTATTGCCCCCTCACAACTGTGAAAAGTAGGTGGAGCATTTTACCAAAGGGGAAATGACTTGTCCAAAGTCACACGGCTACTCTGAGTCAAGGCTCTACATTGGACATCTGTGGGCCTCAGTGTTTCTTCTTCCAATTCTACCTGACATGTGTGAATACAGTCAAATATATGGCAGGAGCCTTTACAAACTGCTAGCTGTGAGCAACTTGGCATGTTCAGATGTTAACTCTCAATATCTGCCCCAGTTCAGGGCCCTGGCTAGGAGTCTGTGGTATGCACATTGTCCCATGCATGACTTGCAGGGTACAAATAGTCTTTCCTCCCTGGGGTGAAGTGGCAGAAGGCCTAGCTCTGAGGCTGGTTCTGTTCAAGACATGTGGTCAGTACACGTCCTTACTCCACTGGATTTGAGACATGTCAGGAGGTTCCTAGCTGGGTTCCTTGACATCTTTCCAACCCTTTTGACCTGCTTTATAGGTCTGCCAGAATAATTTCTCTCTGGGACTTTCTAAAGCTTGAGAACTAGATAGAAGAGGAATCTGAAATCTTTTTTCTTTACCTACTTAGGTTAGGCCCATAAGACAATTGACCACGTTCCCTCTTCAGAAAGGTTTCCCTTTCTAAGATGAGCATGAAGCTCCTAAAACCCAGGCCTTACCTCCTCATCTGTTCTTTCCTGCTGGTTCTAACCCTCTCCCTACCCCACCCAGAACCACACTCTGCAGCCCTCTGCCATCTCTGTCACTTTTAGTTGGCTACACCATGAATGACCTCGTGTTTGAGTGGCTGGAAGATGCTCCTGCTGTCCAAGTGGCTGAGGGGCTGACTCTGCCCCAGTTTATCTTGCGGGATGAGAAGGATCTAGGCTACTGTACCAAGCATTACAACACAGGTAAAAACCAGGATCTTTACTGCCTGTAAGCCACAGAAGGGCCTCCAGAGGGAGGAAAGGGGACAAGGAAGCCAGCTTTTATTGAAAGTCCACTCTGTGCCAAATGTGCTAAGTGCTTCATATGCCTTATCTCATTATGGTAGGAATTTTGAGCCCCATTTTTTCAGAAAGGGAAGACTAAGATTCTAAGAAGTTAAATCAACTTTCCAAGTCATATACCTAGAAAATGGCTGATTTAGAGTTCAAATCCAGATCTAACTCCAAAGCCCATATTTTTGTCCCTATCGCATGCTGCAGAGTAGATGGGCCTGTGCCAGTGAGTGACAGTAGTGTCCCACCTGTCCTGGGGCCAACATTATATAGAAAGTGGGGAATCTACATCTGAGAGTAGCCAATGGCTCTGCTGAACCAGGAAGTAATAGGCTTCAGGGCACTGGCAGGCTTAACATCCACGCCTCATACCACAGCCACCGTCACCCAACTCTTGAACTGGCTTGTTTTCCCAGATGTGAAATGTGGGCCAGGAAGTGGAGAAAGGTTGCTTTTCCAGCTTGAGCATCTGCTCCCTGCAGCTTCCCTAAGAACTACTTGTTCCTCAGTTGCCCTGGAAATTTGGCTACAAAGTGCTATGAACCTGAGGTAGAGGCTAGAGGCTAAAGAAGGGAAATCCTTGGGGCACCTTGGTGGCTCAGTCAGTTGAGCATCAAGCTCTTGATTTCAGCTCAGGTCATGATCTCACAGTTTCATGAGTTTGAGCCCCACATTGGGCTCTGTGCTGACAGCGCAGAGGCCTACTTGGGATTTTCCTTCTCTGCCCTTCCCCTGTTCACACTCTCCCCGCCTCTTTCAAAATAAATAAATTTTATCTTAAAAAATGGAGGTAGATCCTCCTATGGTGTACTGACACGCTTTGGGTGCCACCTTATGGATATGTGTGTTTGTGTATGTAGGGGTGTGGGAAGTGGAGATAGGAACAAACCATTGAATTTAGAAAATGCTCATGGGAGTGGAAATCAGTAGAACTTGTATTGGGGAGAAAACTGGCAATTTGTATATAGTGGTTTTCAAACTTCAGTCTGCATTATATTTCTCTACGGAGCCTGTTAAAATGTTGATTCCTGAGCTCTGCCTATCAGAGATTCTGATTATATGCACTTGGAGTGATGCCCCGAAATCTGCATTTAAAAAAATTATGTTTATTTCTGAGACAAAGAGACAGAGCATGAGTGGGGGAGGGGCAGAGAGAGAGGGAGACACAGAATCAGAAGCAGGTTCCAGGCTCTGAGCTGTCAGCACAAAGCCCTATGTGGGGCTCGAACTCACAAACTGTGAGATCATAACCTGAGCCAAAGTCGGTCGCTCAACCGACTGAGCCACCCAGGCGCCCCAGAAATCTGCATTTGAACAAGAATCCTGAGGCTTCTGATGCATACTTTGAGAGGCATACTTTGAGAAACTTTAAAAGTTATTTTTTTCCCTATATGTTGATCTAGGAATCCCACTTCTTGGAATTTATTAGAAGGAAATATTCCAAAATACCACATTGACTTTAGACCCCAAGAAGGTTCCTGGGTCACTGCTTATACAGCAAAGAAATTAGGACTGTTCTAAATATCCACCAACATGACAGAGGTTAAGTAAATTACACAGTGCATCTGTTTGGTGGAATATTATCCAGATGTTTAAAAGGATGCTTGCAAGATTCTTATATCAACATGGAAAGTACAAGTGGAAAAGGCTAAGATTCAAAGTTGTATACACAGAATCATTATATTGTGGTAAAAGAAACAAACCAAAAGCATGTGTTTAAAAATCCTGGAAGGAAATATCACTAAATATTTCTAAAGTAATGTGATACAGTAGATAAAAGCAACAACTTTGGAGTAAGATAGAGCTGAGTTGGAATTCTGATTCTACCATTTACTATTGGGTGCCTTCAAGAAAACATAACTTAATCTCTTTAAGCCTCAGTATCCCTATATGTAAAACTGGAAATAATAATTTTACCTGCCCCAAAGAGTTGCTATGAAATTTTAATGAGATAAACTATATAAAATCAGGGCACTTAGTAGGGGCTTGATAAATGTGAGCTTATAAATATTATTATTTTTCTCTACTTCTCACTTCTTTCCTATACTAAATAAGTATCAATTTTTTAATTAAAAATAAAACTACCATTACCAAAACTAGATAAATAGATGGATAGATAGATAGATAGATAGATAGAAAAAATGAAGGAAGGAAAGAAAATATGGATACATAACAAAGACATGTCATAGCAAAAAGTCTGGGGTGGGGTGGACTCAGGGAAAAATAGGAGGTCACAGCATCACATAGCCATAATAAGTCATTGATGAAGTTACTAGCCTTGAGGAATCAGGCCTGATAAGAGCAAACCTAGTCCAGAATGAAATAGCAATATACACATCCCCTGCTTTTTGCTTTGGTTATCCTAAGCCTCGGCTGCTGGGAGAAGCTCTGAGCTAGTGTTTTCGTAGCCTCAGGGCATGGGAAGCAGGGTAAAGTGAAGATGGCTGGCAGAGGAGGCAGAGCATTGGTACATGTGCTTTGGACTAATACACTTTTTATTGGTGGGATAGAATGCTGCTGCCTGATGCTCTCTGGGCACCTGCTGCCTGCTATCCAGAGCTGATCTCTATTGGACACTGTTTCCAGATATTTCCTATCCAGCTCTTCCCACTTGCTTAAGATACAGACAGTGTTTATTTCAGTGAATTGTTGTTGCTAGAGAGCATCTGGGGTACCAGCAAGCTCAAGCAAGGCTGCTGAGATTTGAGCAGAGTCTAAGCTCATTGCTTTGTTAATAATGACGATAGTACCAACTACCTATGTGCTCAACGCCCCAAATACATTATCTAATTTAATTCCTACAATGATGGAGTTGATATTGTTGTTACTCTGTTTTATAGGCGAGGAAACTGAAGGTAAATTAGCTTGGGTGCTTTGCCTGAGGTCACACAGTATGTGGAAGGTTCAGAATTCAAACCAAGGCAGTCTGGCTCTGGAATCCTTCTGTGCTTAATCCTCTTGCTGTGTGGTCACAGGGAAGGCCCTCTTCTGGAAACTAGTGCTTGGACCAAGAGGCCAAGTCTTTGGTGGCTGCTCTGACAGCTTCCTTAGAACAAACTTCTGGTGCTCCTTGGGACTATTTTGAAAGTCTCATTTATTTGCCCAGCTGAGGCTCCCAGAGGCTGACCTATAGAGATAAGGATGCCCTAGTCCTGCCTCTCAGGCTCAGCTGCAGGCTGGGAACCTGAGGCCTGATACCTCACCTCTTTCCTTACAGGGAAATTCACCTGCATCGAGGTAAAGTTTCACCTGGAAAGGCAGATGGGCTACTATCTGATTCAGATGTACATCCCCAGCCTACTCATCGTTATCCTGTCCTGGGTCTCCTTCTGGATCAACATGGATGCCACCCCTGCTCGCGTGGGCCTAGGCATCACCACTGTGCTCACCATGACAACTCAGAGCTCTGGCTCCCGGGCATCTTTGCCTAAGGTGAAGAGACATGCAAGAGAACTTGCTTGCCATAGTCCCATTCATAGTTCTGTTCCCTTCTGATCCCTATTTGCCTTGGATTTAAGGTAGAGGAGAGCCATTGAACAAGAGCAAGTGGCCGGAGTTTTCTCTTCCCCTACAACATACTGCTAATGATATTGCTAAAGATGTGGAAGATGAGGTTGTGGGTGTTGTCTGGGTAGGGACTAAGCAGACAGTGCCTGACTTACTCTGACTCTTATCTGGAAATACTAGCATGTCCAAAATCAAAAGACCTTTAGCAAGTAGAAAGTCCCACTCCCTCATAGTACAGATGAGATGAATAAAGCCCAGCGAGATAGAATAAACCTTCTCAACATCATGTCCCATAAGAAACAAAAAAAATACATAAGGATTTTAAACCAACATCTGTCTCTTACTATGTCAGAAGTTGGACACTATTATAAAGACCTCTAGAGACAACGTCCATTCTTTTGGGGTGAGAACATTTTGAGGTAGCAAATGGCAGTTAAAGTCAGTGGACTCTGAGCATTTGTGGCCTGGTGATGCTTTGATTACACAAAGAGATTTGTGCTCATGAAACTGGGCCCAGGTTCTTCCTGCCTTATGTCTTCATGTAGGGAATTAAGAGGTTACCTCAATGTCCTTACAGTCAGCAAGATTCTGAGAAATCAGGGAACAAACTGATTCATTCATTCAGTAAATATTTATTGGCACTGTTCTAGGCCATGGAAAAATATGGGAAGCAAAAGCAACACAGTTACTTATGGAACTTACTGTGAACATAGTCCCTCTCATTTTGATTTGATGGGAACCAGGCCCTGTGATCTCCCATCTCCCAGTGCTTATTCCTAAGAAGACATTTACAGGGAACTTAAACAGGGTGTAATCTCAGCATCCATGGTGAATTTACAAACTTGCCATGGGGATGGTGTAGTGGTTAAGGGTAGGAGATTGGAGGCAGGAAGATTTGGGTTTAAGTTCCACCCTCATCATTTACCAATGGTATTCTTAGGTAAATTCCTTAACCTCTCAGTCTCTTTACCTGGGACACAGGAATAAGAATATTACCTCTTCCATAAGGTTATTGAAAGAAATAAATAAGATAATGTATTAACACAGACAACAGTGTTTGGCACCTAGTAACCACTCAATAAATGTTTGTTATTGTTAAAATTGTTAGGTGTTAAGTGGAAAGAATGGAGTGGTGGACCTGGGGCTAAAGCAGCTGGTGATGCTCCCAATTATCTTTGAGTTGCTGGAAAACCTTTGAGGTAACCAAAGTCCTCTAGTGATAAACGGTGACAAAGTTCAGATTAGGATCAAGTGTTTCAGGGGAAGTTGTCAGAAAGTATTTCCTATAAATGTATTTCCTAAATGAACAGGGATATTGAAAAGGCTCTGAGAGACAGACGGGGTTTAGGCAAGGACGAAAGGGCCAGGTGGGGCTGTGATGGCTGTGTTGTGGTAGTAGACTTGTAGGAAAACCAGAGACAGAAAAGTAGTTCAGACCTTAGAAACCTGCCCTGGTTTATTGCAGCTGCCATGCAAGGAGATTCTTCTCTGACCTGCAGGGAGGTTGCAATTAGCGCCTTATTCTTGCCAAGATAACTTCCTTTTCTAGTCCCCTCCTGTGAGCAAGCACAATCTGCCTGCTCCTAGGAATCACTTAGTTTCCTCATTTGGAAAAAAAAATGGACTTTGTTAGAGGGCTGTTTGTTTGCAGTATTTTGTGCCTTCTCATCATATTTTGATGACCTTTTTGTGGTCTCATTGACCAGTAAGCAAAATATGTAGGCATTCACCCCCAAAGTAAATAGACTCATTGGCCAGCCCACAAAGTAAGGGACTAAGTCAGGGAGCTTCTGTTCACTCTTGAGTTTGTGCAATGTTAGATTTGGGGAGAACCCTAAGGAAGGAGGTGGGATAAAGTCAGGGGCTTCTGGAAAGGTCAGTAATTTCACTCCCAATACAACTCTAGTGTCCAGGATGAGAGAAGCAGAAGCTCACTTGTATGGAATTCAGCTGGCATGGCCATTCCTCATACTCCCAGGAAACCACACTTTCTTTGCCTTTATGGGGGCTCCCAAAGGCACTGATCACAGTCTCTTTGCCTGCTCTCAGTCTACATAGCTCTGGGTGGCTCAGACCAGGACAGAGGGCTAAATGGAAGTTTCTGCCAGAGACTGACAGAATTGACCTAAAGTTGCAGCAGGGAGGAGGGACCCAATTTTCTTGAGAAACTGTGATCTAAATGGCCCGCTACTTCTGGGGCAGGTTTTAGTGAAGAGGGCCAAGAAAGCAAACAGAAGCCAGCAGAGACAAATACACTGCTAAACCATCCACCCATCCATCCATTCATTTACAAAATAATTGCTATGTTCCAGGCACTCAGCTAGGCCCTGAGGATAGAATAATGAACATAGTAGAAACAGTCTCTGCCATCAGAGAACTCACAATCTATTGAAGGAAATGGCCAGGTATATTTGATGGATGCTAAGAATGTGTAGGTAACCTGGGCACATATAGCAGGGGCAACCAAACCATACTGAGATGATTATGGAAGGCTTACCAGAGGATGTCATATATAAAGTGAACATTTAAAAGTTATCGAGGTTGGGGTACCTGGTTGGCTCAGTTGGTGGAGCATGTGACTCTTGATCTCAGGGTTGTGAGTTCAAGCCCCATGTTGGGTATAGAGATTACTTAAAAACAAAGTTTTTTTTTTTTAAATCAATAGGTAAATGAGAAACACAGAGAGATTGTCTCCTTGGGAAACTACTGAAAAAATTTATCATGGGAGAGTCACAGATTACAAGAGACAAGATGAGGCTGAAGAAGTAGGCAAGGGGCTAAATGTCATGCTAAGGGGAGCATAAACTGTATTGTAAAAATAATGGAGAGCCATGAAGGTTGTAAACAGAGGAATGATATAATTAGGTTTACATTTTGAAAACAAAACTCTAGCTGCTGTCTGGAAAACAGATTGTAGGTGGCAAGCATAGATGCAGGGAGACCATTTAAGAAAGTGTGGAGTCATTCAGATGAGCTAGGATAGTGAGTGGATGGATTCCACAGATATTTAAGGTGTATTATTGACACACTATTGTTAATAAGACTTCATTCCTGTGGCTTGAGGTGTCCTTTCTTTTGATGGTCCAAAGCCCTTCATGGACCTCCCTTGTCATTACCTTATCATGGGTTTTCATAGCACTTACTTGACATCCCTGGGGACACAGTGGGACTGGGAGATGGTGAATGAAATAGGATGCCCTCTTAATAGGCAGCAAAGTGGAAACACCAAGGGATGCTTAATCAGGGTTGCCTTGGTGGAATTGTCTTAAAAGAGAGCAGGTTTTCTCAACCTTAGCACTATTGTCCTTATAATTGTTGTGTATATATATGTCTATGTGTGGGGGCGGGGGAGGAGTCCTGTGCATTATAGTATGTTTAGCAGCATCCCTGGCCTCTACCCACTAGATGCCAGTAGCAACCCTTCCCCAAATTGTGCAACTAAAAATATCTCTAAACATTGCCAAATTCGACTCAGGTGAAGAAGAGGCAGGGGTGGGGGGGTGGCATCACAAGAACCGCTACGGTAGAAGGTTTATCCAGTGAGACCTGCTCCTTACCTGGAGCCTGTAGCACCCTCACTGCCCAAAATAGCTGGTAAAAGAGGTTGTCTGTCATGTATCCTACTCCATCTGGGGACTCCCATGAGGTGGGCTCAGCAGCTCAAAACTATGTAGGGGGTCCATCTGGTTGAGGAGGTGAAAGGACTTCATAAACCTAAGTTCTGTACCTCTCCTGACCCCACTCAGCCATAACCCCATTCCAGGAGAGGTAAGCGTTCAATCTTCACAAGGGAAATGGAAGAGAAAAGTACTTAAAGGCTTCCAAGGCAGGTAGTGAGAGGAGAGCACCAAGAACCAGATAGGTAAATGCCAACAGCACCTTGAAATTAAAGAAGTGTATATAGCTGGGGGTTGAGTGGCATTCCCTTGGGCCACCGAGCTCAATTCTTTAGGAGGGCCTCTCTTTTTTTATTATTATTTTTTATATTAAATATAATTTATTGTCAAATTGGTTTCCATACAACACCCAGTGCTCATCCCAACAGGTGTAGCAGGTCCTCTCATAAAGAGCAGAAGAAAAAAAACACAGGGTTAAGAGAATAATGGGGGTAGAGGAGGGAAAGGAAGGAATTCCTAGTCTGATATTGAGACTGTAGCCTCGATGAATAGCAGTGACGCTGAACTGAAAGCCCAGAACCCCCAAATCCTAGTGCCAACTTCTCACTGGGTAATCTTGGCTAAGACTTTTCCTCTTTAGGCCTCAAGTGTCCTCACACATCTCACATGGGAATAACAAACCGTGCCCAATTTCCATCAGAGCTGTGAGATCCCTAGGAGATTAACAGAGGGCAAACGAAAGCAGTGCTCATGTTCATTGCTGTTTATTGAAAGAAGAGAATCAGAAGAAGATAATAATGAAAAGAATAATAAACAGGAACAGAAGCAGAAGTGACAAAGGAATAAAAGAAAGGAAAAGAAGTGTAGGGAGGAAAGGGAGATGGAAGTGGAGGGTGGAGAGTGCAGAGAAGTAAAGGATGATGGGTAGCCCGATCTCTTTCACAAGGGCCTTCAGGCAATGGGACATATCGTGGAAAGCTTCTTTAAAAACCAGGAGAAATTCAGGATAAAACTGAAGAATAGCAGGCAGTTGATATGGGCTGGCAAACCACTGGATAGACCATGGAAGGGCTCCAAGAAGGTTGACTGTTCTGTTGGTGGATGTTGCAGGTGTCCTACGTGAAGGCAAACGACATCTGGATGGCTGTGTGCCTGCTCTTCGTGTTCGCTGCCCTGCTGGAGTATGCTGCTGTCAATTTTGTCTCCCGTCAGCATAAGGAATTCATGCGACTTCGAAGAAGGCAGAGGCGCCAATGTATGGTAAATATAACTAGAGAGGGGCCCACTTCCTTTCTCCTTTGAACTCCTTCCTCCTTACTACTCCTCCCACAAACCAAGACCCAACATAGTGCTATAAGGTCTAGACAGGCAGTCAGGAACCCTGGATTCTAGTCCTAGGCTGGTCACAGATAAGCTAAGTATTTTAACCTCTTTGATTCCATTTTTTTATCTGTCCAATGAGACGTTAATCCCTGTAAGAGCAGTCTAGTAGAGTGATTAAGAGCATGGACATACAGGGGTGCCTGGCTGGCTCAGTCAGAAAAGCATGTGACTCTCGGGGCACCTGGGTGGCTCAATCAGTTAAGCTTCTGACTCTTGGTTTTGGCTCAGGTCATGACCTCGCAGTTCGTGGGCTCTGTGCTGACAGTGCAGAGCCTACTTGGGATTCTCTCTCCCTCTCTCTGCCCCTCCCCTGCTCTCACTGTCTCTCTCTCTTTTAAAAAAAAGAGCATGTGACTCTTGCTATCAGGATCATGAGTTCAAGCCTCACATTGGGTATAAGGATCACTTAAAAATAAATTTTTTTAAAAAAGCTATCGAGGTAAATGAGAGACACAGAGATATTGTCTCCTTGGGAAACTACTGAAATAATTTATCACGGGATAAATAAATTAAAAAAAAAGAGCATGAAACAGTGCCTGGCACATAGTAAACACTGAAAAAAAATGTTAGCTAGTATTAGAACCTTGTCAATTTAGTCAATATGAGATTACTTTAAGAATTAGTAATGGTTTTCCCTGGCTCTCCCCTCACCCAGGAGGAAGGTACCCCAGGTTGCCATACATTGATTGGTGGTTAAGAATTCAAGAGTCCGGCATTGGGGCCTTTCTAGAGAAGCATTATAAGAGGGTCCCCATAGCTAAGCTGGAATTGAAAACCACTACTTGCCTCTTTTGGCTGTTGGATTTCTTCACCTTGATCTTCATTGGGTGCATCAGAGTTGTTGGGTGTATCAGAGTTGTTGGGTGTGAGGTGTTGTTCTCCCTCACTCTTGTTTGTTAACCCCATTTCTTCTACAGCAGAATGATCACCCAGGGGAAATAGAGATCTTGTGACCCTGACAACAGAGGCAGTTTGCCCCTCCCCATTGCCCAGACAATGGGTGCTAGGTATGTTGTCATGACAACAGAGGTTCCTGGGCCACTTTCACAGAAGCAAGTGCCCAATTATGTGCAAAGTCAAAAGCCTTTGCTGAGCTACATACTGTCGGCCTAATCATCAGAGTTCTGGTCTATCTTGAGCTCTGACTCCTTGTTTTCTGCCCAATTTGGAGGCTTTAAAGCCAGAGAATATACACATATGACCTCTTAGGGGAGAGAAAATGATCTGATCCTACTGGTTGTAGCCTATTGGGGCAACTCCAGCACTAAGATTTTCTCTCTTCCAAATACCCCACCTCCCACCTCAGTTGCTTCTGGAGTGCCCAACCATATGTACACACTAAAAATATGTTTAAAAACCAACTCCTGGATCTGATGTCCCTAGCTAAGATCCCTTTCTGCTGAAAGCAGGGCTCCTGTTGCATCTATTGGTTTGTCAGAATTCATCAGTTCTTGCCTGGACTTTAGTCAGGCACTGAGAAACATGCCCTCTAGTGGATTGATCCACAACTGCATCTCCTTGAGTAGGACTCCTTCAGGAGGCTTAAAACCTTTTCTATCGCATGCTGAGTGTTAGAAAAATAATTTATAGACTTGACAGAAGGGAAAGAAAAGAGAATGCTCCCTTTTCTAAGGTAACTGTCACTACCCCCTCTTTATCTGTGTCAAACCTGCCTTCAGCTACCAAAATCTTATCTTTATAGGGGTTTTAATCTTGATGCCTTCTCAATGCCTACCTGCTGCCAAACATTTCCAGTGTCCTTTTGCCAGCTAAATTGCCTTTGTGAGTGTCCTAGCAACAGAGTACTGCTGCAATTACTGTAGAGCTACCCCAGATTGACACTAGTCCCACCTCCTTCCCTGCACCTCTCCAGCCCCCAACTGCCCACAGCCTATCCCTTCCTGGTCATATATATGTTGATCCTGACATCATAATGGAATCTGTCATAACCAGTGCTCAATTATTACAAAGTTATAACTACGGCCTGGGCCCCACTTAGGCTCCTGAATCCTGCCAAAAAGTGGGCTGGGCTTATTACTAATATAAATAAAACCTGAAAATCAAAACCTGTGCCATTAGCCCATGTCCCTTTTCGGGTTTCCTAAAGCCATTACCATTGCAGTGGAACTGTAGCAGGAATCCTGGAGGCCACTGAGCTGGCAGAAAAAGTTTATGCAGAGTTAATCTATTTCTAGAACCTCTCTCTGGGCTGTGCTGTTCCAGCTAGAAAAGCAGGAGTCTTTGGTCTGAGAGGAGCCTCTTAGGGGAGGGGAGAGCAACCATATGATTTTCAGGGAGCCCTTAGCCAAGAGGAAGTTAGGAGTATTTTAGGAGCCAGCCAGCTGTTCATCCAGCTCCAGGCTTAGTCATGTTCTCTAATCTCTCCTCAACCACCCATCTCCACTGCATGGTGGTCTCTTTTCATGTCACTGTCTAAAATAGTTTAATTTCTTTTCCCTACATTTCTGCTTTGTCTTCCCAGTTAGGCTATGAGCTTCACAGGGAAGGGTCTGACTCTCTTTTTTTATAACCTCAGCAGGCCTTAGCACTAGGCTCTGGACACAGCAACCATGTTACCTATTCTACCAACCTTTGCAGGCTCATTGGAGAGGGCAGTATTTCAAGCTAAACAGAGAGGAGGCCTTGCCATTATCAGCAGAATAACTTGAGAAATGGAAGAAATTTCAAAATACTGCCAAGTCCTCTCAGGGGCTTGGTCCCAGAACCCTGCTTGTCTCTCTCCTTCTGCCAGCACTTCCCCCCACTCTCCAATCTCTTCTTTTCATTCACTTCAATACATATTACTAAATACCTATCACTCTTTCCCATATCCACACCTTACCTCTCACATTGTTCATTCCTTCCCCAACTTGGTTTTGGAATATCTTTACTCTCTAGCGCCCAGCTGTCCTCCCCTATAGATACCTGCAACAAAAATATTCTATTTCAATAGCCATGGAAGCCACTAAGTGGTGTTTAAGTCTCCATTGTCCCTCCCCCCTCCCCAAACACACCTCAGAATTGGGCTTAAATAGATAATACTCCTATCCAAGATCCCAACCCTTGGATTTCAGACCACTTATCTTTGTCACCAACTGCAAGTGGTACAATATGTTAAAATCAAAAAGAGTCAAGGGCAGCTTACTCTAGAGGTCATATATTTTGTCCCATGAGGGATAGCTTTTTTTCAGCCTGGTAATTTTTTTCCAAATAATTCCCTTTAGATTTACTATGATTTACTATGATTGGAGAAAAGAAGTAAATGAATCCATAGAAACAGAAAACGGCAGGTGGATTCAACTTTCTTTTTCAGAGTCTTTGGCAAACAAATATATTCAATACTTTTATCCTCTAGCTGAGGAGCTGAGAGGCTGAGGAGATAAGAATGAGCAGTGGGGAACTAGGGGTGTGAGGGACCCTGAAATGGAAAGCAAAAGAGGAAATTTTTTTTCCTCCCTCATGTTTCAATTACTTGAAAGATATTTTGTTTACCTCTGGTTCTTCATTTCCAAAATGGGTCCAACACAAATGCTATGTAGAAAAAGTATAAAAATGAACTAGAAAATACAGGTGAGGTGAGACACGGCCTTTGGTGAAAGGTTATGGAAGTAATTTTGAGCAGACTGCTAAGGCTGCCCTACTGCCACTCAGGGTCAAAGCAAAGCCACAGTAGTGAATTGCCTCTGGCCTACACATATACAACTCTCTTCACAGAGACTGGCAAAATCAGAGATTGGGTGGCAAAGCTCTCTGGTTGGCAGACTTATATTCTTCCCTATGCCAAAAGTGCCATTTTTTTTTAGAGGATGAAGGGCATCAGGCCATTGTGCATGGGAGGGACAAGGAATAATCATTTTTTCTGCCAAGCACTTTGTAACTGAGTAAGACTCTCTTCTGAGTAGACTCTTCAGTTTGAGACGCTAAGAGGATGCCAGCTTCATGAGAACAAAGCCATTCCCTGTCTTATATTCTGAAGCATATGTCTCATCAGTCCATTCATTCATTCAACTGATATCTACTGGGTACCTACTGGATACCAGGCACCATGCTGGGTACACGGCAGTGAACAAGACCAATGTCCTTCCCAAGGTCTGTCCTATGAGCCCAAAGGAAACAGAGAAAGAGATGGAATCTGTTGGTAAATATCTGGCCTGAACTTTCCCGTTCCTGATGCCCAGCGACAGACTCAGCCTTCTAGTGAAGTAATAATCAAGGGCTACTAGGACCCACCACACCAATATCTCACCTATGAAGCCACTTTTCAGTGTGTTACCATAGCTGCAAAGGTCCCATTATAAAGACCCTATGATGTCCTTCTAACTCTACAATGTGTTTAAAACCTACTTTATCCACATTATATATATACATATATATATACACATATATACATGTATATATATATACATATATAAATATACACATATATACATGTATATATATATATATATATATATATATATATATACAGATATATGGCATATCAATTCAGTATACATATACACTATTCTGTTTTAGCACTAAATGTCCCGAGTCTCAGGAAGCCCCAAGTCCTAGGCAAACCAAGAAGGTAGTTGGTATCATCCCACAAGGGGGCATTTCACTTTAGGTGATTTCCTAGATAGCTGAAGCTTTTACTCCTGTAAACATCAACACTTGCAAAAATTGTAACCATCTTTGAATGAAGTATTTTTAGGTTCTAGTGTGTACTTAGCTGTCCTCTATTTTCCAGACGGTGAACCACCATTTATAATGGCAGTGTGTGCTTTAGAAGTAGACAAAATTAGGTGTGTCTGGGTTGTATATAAGCTAAGAGTAAATAGGCTGTGAGTAGGGGCCTGTAGGGCTCTCATATGAGTAAAGCTCTCTCTATTGATAGCTCAGGGGCTTTGGTCCTTTCTCTTTTTATTTCTATGTCTCCTTCTTTATATCTCTCCCTCTCCTTATTCCTCTATCTCTATCTTTCCCTCTATCTCTCTTTCTGTCCTTACCTCACTTTCCAACTATTATAGCTACTTAAGGTTATCCGCTGACTATTGGATAAATGAACTTTGTGTAGCTGCTACATTATTTAATGCTGATATAAAATTTATTTCCCCAATGCTAATGTGTTCATCATAATGCATATATTCTAAATAAATGGAATATGTATTGGGTAATAAATGTTACCCTAGATGTACTGACCCCTTTGTCAAAATCTGCTGAGTTGTAGAGAAGCACATGTATCTGAAATAGAGTAATCAGCTTTACCGTAACTTGGATGACCAACGAGGTTATTTAAAACTTTTGGAATTTTCAGCTTTGAATGGAGATAAACAATTTTTTAAAAGATACTACATAGAAGGAGAATTAATCCTGCAGCTTTTGAAAGTCATTAAAGTCAAGTTCACCAAGTCTAAATATCTTAACTGTGCATTCTAAAGGTTTTATTGTTCTGTTTATTCTGTTGATCACCAGTCAGAGATAACTTGGCATTGAGATATCTTTCTCACAGTGGGTTGGCACTTCGCTGGGTTTTAGATGGCTCTAAATGACGTTATGCATTTTAAAAAGGCATCTTGGGGTTTATCTGCAAACGGAATCATAAAATATACCGTATGTACCATGAATAGTTGCTGAGCATACATCTATCTCATGAGTTTTGTGGCCATAAAAAGCATGCAGTGGTCCTGTGTACCAAGTTACCTGTCTGCATAGCATCACCTATGAGATATTTGTGTGTGGCCTGGTCTCTATTCCTCTGCCTTAGAGCTATAACCTCAAATTCTGTCTTTTCTGCCATGTAATTTCAGGAGGAAGATATCATCCAAGAATGTCGCTTCTATTTCCGTGGCTATGGCCTAGGCCACTGCCTGCAGGCAAGGGATGGAGGTCCAAAGGAAAGTTCTGACATTTATACCCCCCAACCTCCAGCCCCTCTTCTAAGGGAGGGAGAAACCATGCAGAAACTTTACGTGGAGCAAGCCAAGAGGATTGACACCATCTCCCGGGCTGTCTTCCCTTTCACTTTCCTCATCTTCAACATCTTCTACTGGGTTGTCTATAAAGTCCTACGGTCAGAAGATATCCACCAGGCACTGTGAATAGGGTATGGCTAAGGGCTTGAAAGTCCAGCTGTTGTCTTCCTGCTTCTTCCTGTGTGAGATTCCCCCTCCATTAGATTCCATCAGGAGCTTGGAGAGTTCATTTCTGGAACCTCAACAGCCAATCCCAAAGCCATGCATGTCTACACTGCATGGTGCCAGTGGTGGCTGTACTTAGAAAGATGGCTTATCTGCTCGAATCCGGTTATTCTCCATGCTATCCCATTTCTCATGAGAGTAAGGTTTGGCCATATTTCTGAGTCCAGGATGACCTTTTTCCCTTGCTAGAGCCTGTCTGTTTTCCAATTCTCCAGTGGAGAATTTTCAGATCATTGCTACTATATTCTGGTATTTGTTATCTTAACCTGCACCATTCTTCATGCTGTTACCTCCCACCCAGAGCCTGGCCTTTGCTCTGTCCTCTGTCCCTCCTGCCACAGTCTCAAATAGGGAGTCTTTTTCATCCACAAATGTTGACTTTTGTGACCCAGTCATTTGTACTTGACTATGGGAAGAAGGCAGGGTGACAGGTTCCCTACCTCTCAGCAAGGTGGGAACAGTCATGGGCTGCACTGAGGTAGGGTATTGCTATATTACTCAACAGAGAGGTCTTCAAATCTCCTAGGATGTTCAACACTGTCAGAAATGTGGTCAGGAATCTTGGACTCTCAGAAAATCCACCCTTCCAGATTCATCTGAACTTCCAGGTCTCAGAAATATTTGTTTTATTCCCTAACTAGTATGGTGGCAGGGTATGTTTGGCTGCTCAGGAGTGTAAAAAGAGAAAAATTCTTACTCTTTAAGAAACTTAGTGATGTTAGAAAACCTTCAAAAAAAAGTGAAATCCAAGGTAGTAGGACCTGGAAGGAGTAAAATATAGAAAATATCCTAAGAGTATCTTTTGTTGGCTGGGCTATCATTTGTTTCTTTTTCTCTGAAGTCTTTTTATTTCCCAGGATCCCTCATTTTCAACTTGCTCCTTAACCTTCTTTTAGTGAGCAAATAAAAGTGCCATTCAACTTTGTCCAGGATAACGTGGGCTTCAAGCTTCCTGGAAAGGAACTAGGCATATAGAAGACCCCGATCCTGGACAAACATTGACTTGGCCAACATCAGAGTAGTAGTTGTAGAAGTTAAAGCCCCATAAGTTGCAGTTATTTCTTAACCCTTCTCTTGTTTTCCTTTTCCTTCCACAGTGAGTAAGGGTGGCAGTCAGTTGAAGCTACCAGAAATGTCAGAATAGAGAGGATGTGAAAGAGCCCATTTCAGGTCTGAAATACCAATGGGACATGGGAAGCATGGGTCTGGTATGCCGAATCCTTTGAAATGACACAACTATAAAGAACTGAAAAAGGGAAGATTAAAGTATAGGGCTAACAGCTGGAAGATGGGTGATACAATGATCTCTTAAATATCTTGCCCATTTCTCTGCACCTAGAATAAGTACCTATGTGCATCTAATCTCTCTCTCTCTCTCTCTCTCTCTCTCTCTCTCTCTCTCTCTGTTTCATTCCTCCCATCCCCTCCCTCCCTCTCTTCCTCAAAATGGTGTTCCAAATTGAAAGTCAATAAATCCAATGACCAAAGCAAATCCTATAGTCAAAGCAAGAGCTCACCTCTTTCTTTCACTCTTTTTCCTATTGAGCTCATCTGCTCTTTTCTGTTCACTGAGATACTCCTCTCGTCTGTCTCTTGGTTTTGAGGAGATAATTTGGGCTGACCAGGGCAGCTGGACCAGAAGTTAATCTTACTGATGATATTAATTATAACTCTGGTGCCAACTGGATGCAAAACTAAAGGACTGGCTTAAGGGAGGAGATTAAGAGGGCAGAGAGTCCCTATTTTCCCATTTCTTCCTAGGTAGTGCCAATCAATGAGAGGCCACAAGCAATACCCCTTTGAAAGGAGCAGAGAGTATCTCTTTGATACTCTCCATGGCAGGGCTGGAGTGTCAGGCTGCTGCAGCCCGAAGGCGGGGGTAGTGGGGGGTGGACTATGGAGATGAGCTTACTGCACAGAGCTCTACTTGTTATAGATCTTGTCCAGATGTGCCAACTGCACAAATCTGCCCTGTTGGAAGTCTCAAGAACAATGCCCTAGAGACAGCTACAGCACTGAGCAATAGAGCCTGCCCAACTGGGACTCAATTCAATGCATCAGCTGGTGCTGGGAGCCAAAGAAGCCAAAGTACCAACCAACATAATAGCCCAAGGGAGTTCACAAAGATACTGAGAGGCAATGCCAGGTGGAAGGTACTGTCTTTCCCCATCAGAGCCCCCAAGTGGAGAAGGGAGACACATGGTGTCAGAATCAGGTGGAAATGACTTTCGTTTTCCTCATCCTTACCACACATGTATGGAGGAGGGGTGATGGGAAAGCTGGATCCCACTGGAAGTATCTGACACCTACCAATCCATTCAATCATGAAATTCTTGAATGTGGACGCTTTTCACCACAGTGAGTTGGCAGGAGGTGACAGAAGAGAGACTCACTTGAAAGTCACTTCCATTTATCCTCATAGTACTCATCCCTCCTGAGACCTACACTACTTTCTGTTTTAAAACAGCATTTTTGGGACACCTGGGTGGCTCAGTCGGTTAAGCGTCCGACTTTGGCTCAGGTCATGATCTCACGGTCCGTGAGTTCGAGCCCTGCGTCGGGCTCTGTGCTGACAGCTCAGAGCCTGGAGCCCATTTCAGATTCTGTGTCTCCCTCTCTCTCTGCCCCTCCCCTGTTCATACTCTGTCTCTCTCTGTCTCAAAAATAAATAAACGTTAAAAAAAAATTAAAAAAAAAACAGCATTTTTTCTTTTTTCTTTTTTTTAAGTAGGCTCCATTCCCAATGTGGGGGCTGAACTCATGACCCTGAGATCAAGAGTCACATGCTCCACCAACTGAACTAGCCAGGCACTCCAAAACGGCATATTTTCTAAAGGGGAAAAAAACTTCCCACGTAAATAAAGTGCTTTGCGTGTTTTCATTAATTCATCGTTAATCTTTAATGTCAGTTGAATATTTTATGCATATATTTTTCCAGAGAAAAGGGAGTTAATGTCATGCAGTTGTTGTTAAGGCTTTCTGATTTTCCATTTTCCCTTCAGTTTGCTCTGCTCTTTGGAAAACCAGGATTCTGTCTTCCTCTTTCCCCTCAATCCACCAGCAGGACCTCTTGCTCTCCCAGAATTCATAGTCAAATCAAAAAGAACTTTTGATGTGGAAGAAAGGTAGTGAATACAATCTATTCCTTTTAGGTTCTCCCATAAGCCTTTCTCCCCACCTATCACCAAAGAACTGACACTTATAGTTGAAATATTAAGTTTACTCTTGAAGTTATATTCCCTTTTCACTGAGCCATGCAAATGTCCCAACTTTGTCCAGAACCTATCACCTCCTGGAAATCTGTGTCCCCACTTGCCTCTCTCCCTTCTCAATTTACTATTCTCAAGATTGTAATTATTATTATCTTATTTCTGGCTGTCAAAATCTTAAATTTAAATACACTCTGTTGAGATTAAAGATCTTCCTAGACTGCACTGCTAATAAAAGACAAATCAGCCAAGCATGGGAACTATCAAGGGATTAGGAACTCAGGTAGTATTATCACTTGTTGAATGGAAGAAATGTAGAATAAGCTCTTTGATGGCAGGGACTGCATCTTACACAGCTTTTTAGTTCATGCAGCTCCTGATACATAGCAATACTCAGTAGGTATATATAGAATGAAAGTATGCCTTCTCACATGGTTTATTATATAGCACATTTTTATTCATTCCCTCTCCATTAACCTATTGATCACAGAAAAATAGACCTAGAAGGGGACTTATCAAATCAGATAGAATTCACACACACATGTGCATGCACACACACACACACACACACACCCAAGCTGGTCCTTGGGTATAATAGAACCAAAGTTAAGAAAACATCAAAACTTGGTAAATTGCATTGTTGAATAAAGAATGATAATGATCTGATTAAACATTAATACTATTCCAAATATGAAGACTAATAAATATCAAACTATATTTCAAAAAACAATCACCAAATGAAAACTCTGGCAGTGACAAGCGAGTACAGAAATGGGGATTTTGGCATTACAATAATACACTTCTCCCTGATCCACGTGCTGTTCCCACTGGAGAGCCAGTCATTCCTGAAAGGATAGCAATTCGGCTGTTCTCCCCAGCCCTATACTGCTTGCTCTATTATACTTCACATCTAGGATAACATTTACATTCTACAGACTTGGACTAGTGGCATCAGAACAGCTTGTTAGCAAATCTGAGGCTGGAAGGAGGAAGGACACCTGAGCCAGGAGCTTTCTCATTCAGAGTATTCTCTGCATGGAGGGATGAAGCATAGCTGCTGAAAAAGCCACCTGAAAAAGTCACATGAGAACTCAACTGTTGCTACTCGCCTGACTAGCTCTGTTTTTTTAGTCTCTGCTTTCACCATGGGACTATGTACAAATACCCAGGTTGCATTATACTGTGTGGTTCATTACAAGGAAGTACATACTCTCACTATCAATTCTATGGAATAAGGGCAATTAGTACTATCAACTAAATTCAAGGGGAACATTTTTGTCTTACAGAGCTGGATCTAGAAAAATATGCACATATACTCTATTGTAATAGCTTCCATTCATGACAGTGTAGTGATTAAGGGCATGGTTATGGTACCAAACAGAGCCTAGGTTTGCATTACAGGTCCAATCCTCACTAGATATGGGCTCTTAGGCAAATGACTTCACCTCCCTCAGCCTCAGTTTCCTCTTCTAAAGGGTCATTTGAAGGCTCTGAAAGATCTAGCACACAATAACTATGTGGCCTTGAGCAAATCATTGAACCTGTGATTCAATGTTCACATCTGTTAAAAGAAGGTGATAACAGTATCAACCTCATAGGGTTATTGTGGGAATAAAATGGGATAACTTTGGCAAAGGGCTTAATTCAGTGCTTGGCACATAGTAAGTGCTCAGTAAAGATTAGCTATTACATGACCAGACCACATAATCATACACATATCAAATTTCTAGCACATGGACTTTTTTAGTTTTTCAATCTTTCCACTCTTACTGGGTTCTTCCTGCTGATGTATATAACATGCTTACAAATTACATAACCGTGGCAAATTGCTTAATCTCTTTCTGAATCTCAGCTTTTTAAAAGAGAGAGAGAAAGAGAGAGTAGGAGGAGGAGGGGGAGAAGGAATAGGAGATAGAGAAGGAGGAAGAGTGAAGGAAGGAGAAAAGTAGGGATGAGAGGAAAGGGGAGGGAGAGGAGGGGAGGGAGAGGAAAGAAAGGGAAAATCTCTCTCATTCAAAATGCAAAATAGGGGTACTTGGCTGGTTTGGTCAGTGGAGCATCAGGATTTTGATCTAAGGGTTATGGATTCAAGCTCCACATTGGGTGTAGAGATTACTTAAAAATAAAATCTTAAGGGGTGCCTGGGTGGCTCAGTCAGTTGCGCATTGACTTCAGCTCAGGTCATGATCTTGCAGTCCGTGAGTTCAAGCCCTGCACTGGGCTCTGTGCTAACAGCTCAGAGCCTGGATACTGCTTTGGATCCTGTGTCTCCCTCTCTCTCTGCCCCTCCCCCACTTGTGTTTTCTCCCTCTCTCTCTCTCTCTCTCCCTCCCTCCCTCCTTTAAAAATAATAAACATTGAAAAATTAAAAAAAATAATAAAATCTTTTAAAAAATGAAAAATAAAATCAAAACCACCCTTCATTTGATCCTGAATTTCCCTCCAGGTATTGATCTATTGTTCTCTTTTCATTCATCACCAACTTTCTTAAAAGGTCTTTTCTTATTAGATATTTCCACATGCTCACGACTACCATTTACTCTTTAACAGACTGTAACCTATCCTCTGCTTCCTCCCCTTATCTTCCTCATGAAAATGCTTTTCCCATGTTCCTCACACTTCCTTTTTAATTGCTATATCAAGTCAATACTTTTCTGTCCTAATGTCTCATGACTTCATGTAACATTTGTCAGAGCTATCACAGTTTCTTTGAAATTCTCTTCTTCCTCAGCTTTCATTCTTCAGTGTCTTCACTTGCTCCTCTGGGCCATTGCTTCTTGGTTTTCCTTATTCTCCAGGATTTCATCTTTGGATTTTACCTCCCTTTGTTGCATACTTATTGCTTGGCTGTTCTTAACTATTTTCATGGCTGTGATAAACTGTATGCAGATGGTTCTTGAATTTCTACCTTCAGTTCAGACTCTCCACCACTCTAGTCCTATTTTCCAATTCTCTGTTGAACCTTTCCACTGGACATCCCTCAAATACCTCAAATTCAACATGCCTATAGCCAAACAACTCACAATTTCCTTCAAACTTCCTCTCCCACTCCCTCCACCAATCTTCCCAATCTTGGTCAGTGGGACTTCCACCTACCCAATGACCTAAGCCAGAAACCTGGGAGTCATCCTTTACAACTCCTTCTTTCATAGCCCTCAGATCAAATCAATCACCAAGTCCTGCTGAGTCTACCTTTCAAATATTTCTTTTTTTAATGTTCATTTATTTATTTTTGAGAGAGAGAGACAGCACAAGTGGAGGAGGGGCAGAGAGAGAGAGGGAGACACAGAATCCAAAGCAGGCTTCAGGCTGTGAGATGTCAGTGCAGAGCCCAATGCAGGGCTCAAACTCAGGAACTGTGGGGTCATGACCTGAGCTGAAATCGAACGCTTAACAGACTGAGCCACCCAGGCACCCCTACCTTTCAAATATTTCTGAAATCTGTCCCCACCCCTTCTCTATTCTCCCTGACCTCATTTTGGTAGTTTCTTTTTTAAGTTTATTTATTTATTTTGAGAAAGCGAGGGGGTAAGGGGCAGAAAGAGAGGGAAAGAGAGAATCCCAAGCAGACTCTGCACTGTTAGCACTGAGCCCACTGCAGGGCTTGAACCCACAGACAGTGAGATCATGACCTGGGCTGAAATCAAGAGTCGGAAGCTTAACAAGCTTAACAAACTGAGACACCCCAGGCACCCCTTGGTTCAACTTTTAATTCCAGTATCATTTTGTATCCTCCACACTATTGCTAACTTGGCCTTTCTAAAACACAAATCTATTTATGACACTTTCTTGCTCTGAATCCATCAATAGCTCCCTATTGTCTTCAAGAAAAAGTCCACATTCCTTTTTTTTAACTTTAAAATTTTTTTAATGTTTATTTATTTTTGAGAGAGAGACAGAGCATGAGCAGGGGATGGAAGGGAGAGAGGGAGACACAGAATACGAAGCAGGTTCCAGGCTCTGAGCTGTCAGCACAGAGCCCAGCATGGGCTCAAACCCATGAACTGAGAGATCATGACCTGAGTTCAAGTTGGACACTCAACTGACTGAGCCATCCAGGCGCCCCATGGAAAAATTCCACATTTCTGAAATTGACCTCTAAGAGATTTTCTGCTCTGGACCCTGCCAGTTCCTCCAGCCTCTTCTGTCACCAGTCCCCTCAGTCTCCTAAATGCACCCTGTATTTGGCCATGTTGAAACACTCACAGAACCCTGAACCCAATAGTTCAACCAGTTTAATGCTCTGTGCCTTTGTTGTTCCCTGGGCTTTTAAATGCCCTCCTATGAACTCTTCCACCTGAGGTATCCCTACTCATTTGTCAAAATTCTAACCAGATATCACATTTTCTGTGAAGCTGTCTCAAACACCTGTTGCCCCAACACTCAGACAAATTTTGGTTCTCCAATAACATTCTGTACATAGCTCTATATTTATACTTGTAAGATTATATAGGGTTCTTTTTATCTGTTTCCCTCATACATATATATGAGTTGAGGTCAAGGATTTTCATGTATTTATCATTGAATTTCCCACACTGAGCTTACAGCATGAAATTAATTAGTGTTTGCTAGATAATTTCTTTTTAGTGAGCACTGTAGTTCTTCAAAAAAATTTTTTTCAAGCATCCAATTGCAACATCAGTTCTCACCAACTATACTTACTTTGCAAGGGGTGTATCATGAGGGACTATACTATCAAGGTAACAAGCAGGCTTGTAGCCTTTTTCTTTTCAAAGCAGTTAGGTGGCATGACATTCTCAGAGTAAACCTTTAAGGTAAAATAACCATATATGAGGAAATGAGGAAATGAGGCTCACAGAGGCCAAGTGACTCACCCAAGTCTCACGATGTTAGTAACAGTGGCAAAACCAAAACCCAGATTTTTCATATCTCAGTTCAATGCCCTATTTACTTGGCAAAAGATTTTCAAAGTCACCTTCAAGAAACCCTAGAAAAGGCAGTCCCTCCCCCATCACACAATTATACACACATATTTCAGTTAGACTAACTTTAGTTTTGACTGATATATTTACTTCACCATATTTTGTTTGGGGTAGGGATAGGGGAAGCAAGAAGATAAGTTACTCCTTTTAAAAATTTGAAAAACAGGGGCGCCTGGGTGGCTCAGTCGGTTGAGCATCCGACTTCGGCTCAGGTCATGATCTCACAGTCTGTGAGTTCGAGCCCTGCACCGGGCTCTGTGCTGACAGCTCAGAGCCTGGAGCCTGCTTCATATTCTGTGTCTCCCTCTCTCTCTTTGCCCCTTCCCCACTCATGCTCTTTCTCTCTCTGTCTCTCAAAAATGAATAAACATTAAAAAAAAATTAAAAAATGAAAATTTGAAAAACAAAACTACATCATCTAAAACTTTAAGAGGTAATTCATTTAACAGGTCAAGGGGTGTTACAACTGTATTATTTGGATAATAGTATATAAAAAGAGCTTGGTTTTTGAGTATAGTCCAAAATGAAAGGCAGTCATGACAAAATAATCTAGCAATTGGACATCTTTTTGACTCTAAGCTCCCCTTCAAGTTATCAACCCACAGAAGTCCTGAATCTTTATTAACTTCCCTCCCCTTTCACTTACTGACAATGCTTTTCTGACTGATCACAGTCTTATCAGTCCTCAATTTGCATGAATCCTTACCTACTTCAGGCAGTGAGTATCATTGTTATAAAGATAGCCCTGACCATCAGAAGGGCTAGAATGCTTGGGACTATGGTCATAGCAGCACATTTGCTATATTGACTGTATTTACCACTATTCCCACACAGAGAAACAAACAATTGGCTCTTTTAGAAAACTAATCTCTCATGGGATTTCCCATAAGGCATCTGGGTCAATGGATCACAATGTCTTGGAATTCTAGAACCTGGCACAACAGAGATGGAAGGGCCTTCCCAGATCATTTAGTCTGGTCTACTCATTAGACAACATGGGATACTGAGGCCTGATTGGGCAAAGCCCAGGCCCAGATGTAATTCCCCTTTTTTTCAACTTAGTTGAAGCTATGAAGGGAAAGAATGGAAAAGAAAGTGAAAGACCAAAGGCTGTCATAATATGTTAACTTCAGAGGCTCATTTCTGAGACTGCTGTGACAGACTGAAGAAGATTAAAGGCCAAAGGTAATCTGCAGCTGACGAAACTGTCTTTGTGATGACCATTCAGTCCCCAATCTCTGCCATGTTAAACATTGGCTGATATCCATATTAGATATCCACAGTCCTCATAAAAAGAGGATAGCAAAAATCTTGGCACCAGTTAGAAAATTACAGGTATAAAGTGGTCATGCCAAGGGGCACCTGGCTAGTTCAGTTGGTGAAGCAGGCAACTCTTGATCTTAAGGTTGTAAGTTTGAGCCCCATGTTATGTTGGGTATAGAGATTACTTAAAAATCTTAAAAAAAATGGTCATGCCAAGCTCCAAATTCTACAAACTCAGGTGTTCTCCAGGTTTCTCTTGTGAATTTATTTGTGAATCCCTTAGGCTTAAGCTTCAAGTTGATCCTTTAAGGAAGGATACAATATGGTTTCTCAGTACATTGTTATCCTTCTACGAAATATACTCCACTGGTTTCTTCCTGCTTGTCTCTTAGGATTTCAAATTCCAAGTGTATGAACCCTCTGCACTCAAGGCCACCTAACAGAGTAGAGCAATGAATTATGGACATTTATCTAATTCATGTCTATCTGCTAATTATATATATTCTCTCTCCTGATATCCTGGTTGTGGATTCTTGTTCAGGGTAAAGGATTTGAGAGAGAGAGAGGGTCAAAACTAATAAATGTATCTTCAAAATATCACTGACACCATGTTTGATGGTATCCCTCAACCAAGAGATAACCAGTTAGGAAAGACTACAACTACAAAACAGTATGAATTTCTTCCCCTTAATTTTCCTGGGAGCAAGGCAGAGGCACACTGCCTTTCTGACATCCCCATTTACTATCTTACTAACCACTTGGGGACTGAACCTAAAATGAAAAGAAACCATCCCCTGGCATTAACGTCTACCCTAGGGTGAGGGTGAGTATTTTCTGATTATTTTTGGAAGATTTCTTAGAGCCACACTTTTGTTTCAGCTCCCCTCAGGGTACAGGAAAACTCTTCAATTTTTATTGGAAAATCTAATTCTTTTTCCTGTCCTTCCTTGAGTTCCTCCATTCAAGGGATATACCCTAGAGACCTGTTTGCCTTATTATGCCCAGACTCATATGGTTAAGGAATGGATATTCCCTGAATGCCCTTGAAGACATTCTCCACTGTGCCATTTAGCCTCCTCATGGAAGGATAAAAGTCTAGTGTGGGTTAGCATAAGCATCCATTCTCTGAGTTTGACTCCCCAGTTTTACAGAGGACCTAACCCTGAGATTCAGGCTCTTGGTGCCCTGAAAAGTCCCTAAATGAATCCAGGTAAGGCAAAATCCTTTACTAGAAATTTGGAGCTATCAAGTGAGTGATCACTCAAGTGAGTGATCATCCTGAAGAGTGCACTCAGTTGTGAACTCCATTAAGGTAAGAATATCTTCTTCATCTGTAGCTAAGATCACAAGTGCTTAAAACAGTGGACGTGGGCAATAAATACCAACTGAATGAACAAATACAAGTGTTAAAGTAAGTGCTTTTGGCTCTAATGCCAAATCTCTCTGGTTGGAAAAATCAATGAGTAAGTTTTCTTTTGTTTTTGGAGGAGCAAGTGGTGGCAGGAACAGGTATGAGAGAATATGAGTCCACAAGATAATTGGAAGGCTAGGGTTTGGGGTAAGCTGATGTTTGAGCTCTTTGGGTTTAGTTTGTTTGAATAGATTTTTGTTTGTTTTTTCAATAGTCAGTGTTGTCTAATGATTTCCTCATTCTAGAGCCAAACACTTTTAAAGCTTTCCCTTTGCCCCTAGATATAAGAACAGTCTCCTCAGGCTGGCTTTCACCTACCAATATTGCCTCATCTCCCTTGGGTTCATTCAAATTTTTGTGGAGCACCTACCACAATATGCCAGGCACTGTACTAAATATATGGGCAACACTGAAGAAGAAACATAGCCCCTGCCCTCAGAGGGTTTATATTCTGGTGGGGGAGACAAACTTGTACTAAGTTATTAGAGAATAGTAAAATGGAGAATATGTGGAAGTATCATGGAAATATTTAAGAGGGGGACTTGACCTAGTTGAGGTTAAAATTGGGGGAAGGGATGTCCTGAAGGCTTCCCCGAGACAGAGGCATTTAAGATATAACCTGAAGGAAAAAGAAGAGGGAAGGAAGCAGGAAGGACATAAAGGGAGGCAAAAGAGAATGAAGGGGTTGGGGTAGGAGAGTTTTAAAGAAGGAAGTGATGTAACAGATCTGCATTTTGCAAAGAACATTCTGAATGTAGCGTGGAGAAAAAATTCTAGGGAGACAAGAGTAGGTTATTAGTTGAAAATAATCCTAGCTTAAAAAGGGGCAAGTAGTGCATGCTAGGGGAATATAAAGCAAGGGTACTTAACCTGGAGATCAAAGAAGTCTTCTCTGAAGATGTAACATGTCAAGTGAGACCTGAAGTCTGGGTTAGCTATGGTGAGGATTTTGGTGGGGGTGAACAGTTGAAGGAAGTCTCTGACACAATAACCTTCTGCTTTAGCTAAAGCAGTCTTCGTTTTTGTAATGCTTTGGTCCCAACCTGGAATCCCAACTACCTTTTCCTTCTAGCCAAATCATGTCTATCTTTCTAAGGCCTTCTCAAATCCCACCTTCTCTGATCATGCCCAGATATGGCTTCTCTTGCTTCTAAACTCCAATGTTTGTCACTTAGCACTTAAAGATACACTATTTAGCATTGTTACTTAGCTGTACACATATCCCCAAACTCCCTGCAAGCTCTTTGAATTTATGAACTGTCTTATATTACTTTGGCATCATCCAGGATACCTAGCCCAGTGATGGGCACATTAAATTACTCTCATGAAATAAATGAATGAGTGAATGAGGCACTATATAGTCCCTGCAGCCCTCCTTTAGTAACTCACTATTATCTGTGAAGCTGACAAGAAAAGGGGTCTGCTTTCTTTAAAAGATTTGTTACTTGCATCCAAAGACCTAAGATTTGAAATCGACAGCTCTTTCCCACTAGACACTGCTTCTCACCCCCTTCCAATCCTGCCTCCACCCCTCACCACCACCACCACCTTCTATTGTTTCTTCTGTCTTCTGGTTGTCAGCCAGGATGAGAAAATGGTCTAGCTGTCCTCAGAGACTTACGCCAGCCTGGACGGCTCTGCAGTGCCATGAAGGGCCAGGACTTTTGTTTACAGCTGGGACCATGGTGCGGTGGTGAGCACAGCTGACAGCCCCACTCTGGAGCAAACATCAATCTTCCTCTGTCCTCCCGGCCAAGTTTCACAGACCAGCTCTATTGAAAGCTGGCGGCACCCGCCTGGGTCTCACTGATGTCCCACCAACAACTCTGGCCTAGGAGCAGCTGGGTGAATCTCAGCTTTGTACCTTTTTAATAACTGCCCTTGCTATCTTCTCTGTCCCCAGTTTCTAATCGTGTTACCTCAAACTTCAAGGCCTTGAAAGAACATGTCCTCCTACGTCCCCACACTCTAAACAATGCCCCACCTCTCCAACCATATCTCACTTCCAGCAATGTACCAATACCCTTCTTTGCTCCGTGGCACAGTAAAAATACAACAAAAAGAACCAAACCACATAGTTTTCAATGTGCACTTTATGGAGACTACCTTTACAAACTGAGAAGACAGGTTCCAGGTCCTCAGGCATGAGTGCATGTATGTTTGTGTGTGCATATGTTGTCTGTGTGAACTCTTTGCCTTCAGATGGCTTTCCCAACTGTTTTAAAAAGTACAAATCAGATAGGGCCTGGAGTCTTCAAAGAATATCTTTTGACATTCCAAGTGAGGGCCTCTTTGCCACATATTATGCTCCCTGGTCCCCTCCTTCCTTTTTTAAAATTTTTTTATGTTTATTCATTTTTGAAAGAGACAGAGCACAAGCAGGGGTGGGGTGGAGAGAGATGGGGACACAGAATCTGAAGCAGGCTCTAGGCTCTGAGCTGTCAGCACAGAGCCCGACGCGGGGCTCGAACTCACAAACTGTGAGATCATGACCTGAGCTGAAGTAGGATGCTCAACCAACTGAGCCACCCAGGCGCTCCTGGTCCCCTCCTTCCTTAATAGCTTTGCTCTCTCCAGCACTCACCTGGGATGGGAATGAAGCCTTTTTATACTACTAGCAGTCTCTTGTCCCCAGGTTCACTTTGTCTGTGATTCTCTTACTGCTGGCTAACATAGCTTTAATTAATTAGTTGACACCCATTTCTGTGGTTTTCAAACTCCCTCCTCCCAATCCCAAATGTCCAATGGATACAATACACTTCTTTCACTAATAGTGGCTCATTACAGCGGTTTCTTCAGGGGTCTGGTGGAGGGGAACTGCAGGCCAGAGGAGATTCTCCTTACAGAAGACCTTATCAGAATTTCTAATGCAGAAGCCTTATCAATCTAAAATACCCCTCCCTGGATTTTTACATGGTACATAACTACTAAAGAGGTGTACATTCCACCCCACCCCTAAGTTAATTAGAACTCTTCTAAAGAGAAACTTTATGAGTGTTCTCTTCCTCACGACTAATGAAGCACTTTTTTTGGTCATTTTTAATTATTTTATTATGGAAGACTTTTAAAAATACACAAACGTAGAAAGAATAGTATAACAAACTGCCATGTACCCATGGGGTTCATAAAGCTTCAACAATTTAAAGATGCAGCACTTTAAATACTACTGGTTTGTCCTCTTTAATAATATGACATCTGAAGTTTATGAAAGACATAGCTTTTATCATTCCCAGTAAAATGTGGACTGTGGGTGCAGCTTATAAGCATCAACAAATTATCTCTGGAAAACTGGCTCAAGGCAACCTCTTTGAGACGATGATCAGATTGTAGGAGTCAGAATACACTGGTGAAAATCAGTCCTTACCTCTGTTGGTTGATGTGTAACATGAATAACTTGACATGATTCCAAGTAAATCCTGTGGTTCACAAAACCACAAACTTCGGTATATTGCATCCTAAACTACTGACTCAGGAAGTGGGAACCAAAGCATTATGTGCAAGTTTGGCATTCCAAGGTCACCAAAGACCACATTGATTAGATTTATGTTTCAGTCATTTGAAGTAACCTCTTTCTGCTAAATGGATGGGCCAGTTGAAGCAGAGGAGGGTTGATTACAGGAGAAAGGAGCTAAAAGAGAACAAACACCATAAAAGGATAAAACTTCCATGACTATTTCCATCCTTTGCCCTGTCTGTCATAGGCTAGCAAACTAGACTTCTGTAGACTAATTTGTTGAACTGTTTTTGTAAAATCCCTATGGAATGAGGCAGGTATAAATAGAAAACATTATTATTTTTTTAATTTTATTTTTTATTTTTTGAAGTTTACATCCAAATTAGTTAGCATATAGTGAAACAATGATTTCAGGAGTAGATTCCTCAATGCCCCTTACCCATTTAGCCCATCCCCCCTCCCACAATCCCTCCAATAACCCTCAGTTTGTTCTCCATATTTGTGAGTCTCTTCTGTTTTGTCCCCCTCCCTGTTTTTATATTATTTTTGTTTCCCTTCCCTTATATTCATCTGTTGTGTTTCTTAAAGTCCTCATATGAGTGAAGTCATATGATTTTTGTCTTTCTCTGACTAATTTCACTTAGCATAATACCCTCCAGTTCCAACCACGTAGTTGCAAATGGCAAGATTTCATTCTTTTTGATTGCCGAGTAATACTCCATCCACATTTTCTTTATCCATTCATCCATCGATGGACATTTGGGCTCTTTCCATACTTTGGCTATTGTTGATAGTGCTGCTATAAACACGGGGGTGCATGTGTCCTTTCGAAACAGCACACCTGTATCCTGTGGATAAATGCCCAGTAGTGCAATTGCTGGGTCATAGGGTATTTCTATTTTTTAGTTTTTTGAGGAACATCCATACTGTTTTCCAGAGTGGCCACACCAATTTGCATTCCCAGAAAACATTATTATTTTTAAAAATACTATTTTGCTTAGCCTTGAAATATTAAGTTTTTTTCACTTTTAAATTAACCATTATTTTAAATATCATCCAATAAGCTGGTCAGAACCAAATGAAAAAAAAATCCAAAATAACCTTAGAATGCAACAATTTCACCTACTATCCAGAAGCCATGAGAGGACACTGGTGTCCCTCTCCACTCTCCAGAAAAGACTGACCACTACCTTCCAGACTTAGGAAGGCTCTTAGTCACAAGGCAAGGGCAACCGATACAGTTACTATTAGGCAGAGCAGATTGTCCCTGCACAAGTGTACCCAACTAGAGGAAACTCATTCTTCGACTGCCCTGGTGGAGCTCCAACAGCCGTGAGAAAGAAAAATATTTTTCTCATTGTTTCACTGGAGTGGACACTTCTCTACAATTTGTCTGCTCTCAGGTGGCTCGTGTTCCTAATTAGCACAAAGGCATTTTATGAGGAAATGATGGCCTTGAAAATAACAGAGATCTTGGAGCCACCTGGTGTTCTCTCTGAAGGCCGGTACCATAAACAGTCTCTGTCTGGACTTGGGTCTTGAAGCCAATCAAAAAGTGACCTAAGCTATCTTTCCCTTCCAGTTGAAACAAATTGTGAAGACAATGACTCAGTTATAAATGTAAGAAGGAGGAAGAGTAACTCACATTTTCTGAGGACCCACTAAGTCAGGAATCTATGGAAGGTTTATCCTACTTAGTAAGTGGAAGGGGCAGGAGGGTATTTACATTGAATAGGATAGCATGGCATAATGAAGAAAAAAACTTGGGCTTTGGAGTCAGAAATAAATCTAAATATTTGCTCTGCCATTTGTTAGTTGGCAACTTTAAGTGAGTACTTAGCTTCTCTGGTCTTCAGCGGAAGATTCACTAAGATAACGTATGTAAAGAACTGAGCACAGTGCTGCCTGGTACATAGAAGGCATTCAGTTCCTATGACTTTTTCTGCTACTACCCTGACTCGAAAGCTAATTCACATTATTCACATCCTTGGCCTTGAGATCTCACTCAACAGAGTAGAACAGGATGGGTTCTACTAGAAAGAATATTGGAGTGAAAGTCAGGAGATGTAGGTCCCAATGCCAGACGTATCCTCCATTATAGTGCATTGGGTAAGTTACTCCCCTCTCCTGACTGTCAATAAAACAGGAGAACATACCTAGCTCTGATACTGAAAGGAAAGAACAGATGGAATCACTTTGGCACCTGCCATGAATTATATACTATACTAGGTTCTTTTTCATGCTTTATAACTCTAAATCAGCACTGTACATACAGCTTTCTGGGATGGTAGAAATATCATGTATCTGTTGATGTTCAGTTTGGTACTAATACTAGCCATAAGTAGCTACTGAGCCCTTGAAATGTGGTTAGTACAACTGAGGATCTGAATTTTTAATTTTACTTAACTTTAATTCAAAGTTAAATACCCGCATGTCTAGTGGCTACTGCTTTAGATACTGCAGCTCTAACATTATGAAGCAGGAATATTTGTTCCCATTTAATGTATGGTAAAACTGAGGCTCAGAAAATTTAAAGAACTTGTTAAAAGTTACATAAACAGTAAGTACCTAAACCGGATTCAAAACTGAGCAGTAAAAACTTTAGCAGGCTGGTACTGTGAGATATACCAGGAATTACCCAGACTCCACTACTTACAAGTCATATGAGCAAAGAAAAATAAATATAGTCTCTAGAACTACTTTCACCACCTATAAAATGATAATTACCACCTAATTAGCAGACCTATTGTTGGGATTAATGTGTATAGAGCTATATGGTGTGGCCCACAATAGGCTTTCAACAACCATGATTCCTCACTATCCTGGTTCCTCCCCCACACATAGAAGAGGTTCAGACATAAACTAAAACAGATTAAGTGTAGGATAGAACATTTGCGGAATAGAAAAGCAAGAAGGGAAACACTTATGAGCTTTTATGTGATATCTTATTATAGAAAAGAGATGAGGGAGGGTATGAAATCATCAAAATATTTCCATTTATTTGGTTTGCTTTTCTGCCCTCTACTTGGTGCTCTAGTCAATGTTAGGCAAAGCAGGGAACAAGGTAGGTATAATGTATTTTGAGGCCCAGAAAGACAAGCTATTATAGCTGAACAACAGAGTACTGTCAAGGGCTTGGGCTCGAGAAGCAGGCAGTTTCAATCCTGACTCCTCCACTTGTATGCACTGAGAAAACAATTGAACACCTCTATACATTAGTTTTTAATCTTAAAATGGGACTGCTAATTTACAGGGTGTTGTACACCTGAAACTAATACAATATTGTATGTCAACTATACTTCAATAAAAAAGGACAAGCATTTTTGAAAAAATATACAGGGTGTCTCAATAAACAGATCATTTACTGTTTTGCTTTACATTCTGTAGCACCCTCTAGTGGAGTGTACAAAAATAAGCATTGCATTTCAGTCTTCCAAAGCAGTGGTTTTAACTTCAGTGTACACAGGAATCAGCAGAACACTCTGTTATATCACAGATCACCAAACCCTACCCCTAAGATTTCTGATTCATTAGGTTTGAGGTGGGGCCTGAGCATCTGAATTTCTGACAATTTCCCCAAAGTAATAATGCAATGCTACTTGGTGTGTCTGGAAAACACACTTGAAGAACCACAGCTCTAAATCTTGCTCTCTCCCCTTTGTGTGTGTGTGTGCACATGTGTGCATGTGCGTGCACACACATGTATGATTGACATTGAAAGATATATTAATTTTTAGGGGCGCCTGGGTGGCTCACTCGGTTAAGCATCTGACTTCAGCCCAGGTCATGATCCCAAGATTCGTGGGTTCGAGCCCCCCTATGGGCTCTGTCCCAGGTCATGATCCCATGCTTCGTGGGTTCGAGCCCCCAGACGGCCTCTGTGCTGATAGCTCAGAGCCTGGAGCCTGCTTCAGATTCTGTGTCTCCCTCTCTCTCTGCCCCTCCCCTGCTTGCACTCTGTCTCCCAAAAATAAATAAACATTAAAAAAATAATAAAAATAGATACATTAATTTTTGTTTTTTTGAGCTTTATTGATTCATACCCATCTAATAAGGATTTTCTGAGAGAAGAATATCCATGTAAAGGATATGACACAGCATCTAAACTACAGAAAGCATGCAAAAAGCTGAGGGTCACAGAACATAAATTATTTGCCCAAGGTCTCAGAGCTAGGAAGTAGGGAATTAAAATTAGGTCTCCAGGCACCTGGGTTGCTCACTCGGTTGAGGGTCCGACTCTTGATTTCAGCTCAGGTCATGATCTCACTGTTTGTGAGATCAAACCCCATGTTGGTTCTGTGGTGACAGCACCCAGCCAGCTCAAGATTCTCTCTCTCCCTTTCTCTCTGCCCCTCTCCTGTTCATGCTTTCTATGTAAACAAACCTTAAAAAATAAAAGTAAAATAAAATTAGTCTCTAACTCCAAAGACATTAACAAAGTGTAGCAGTACCATTACAAAAAATAGGGTGCAAACACCCATATTTAATAAAAATGTCAAGAGAAAAAGATCAGTTTTGAAAAGAAGGTGCACAGAAAGAATTCTATCTTCATCATCAGGGCCTGGGGTCATTCATCAATTCTGACCCCCCAAAAAAGGCAAGGAGGAAATAAGAGAGGGCAGGAGGGGGAATCTTTTTAAAAAAGGGAAACAAGGAAAAACATCTAGATCTAGGGCCATAGTCTTCTGCCTGGCTGGACTATTTACAGAAGTTAATTTTTTCCCTAGCAATGAATGATATATATGATCCCTATAGATTGTGGAATTCAACAAATCAGAAAGAGGGGGAACAAAATCCCATAATTCCAGGCACTAAACAGCCCATCCTTTGCTGGGATTTGGTGGCATCTAGCGGCTGACTCAAGAGGTATAAACCTCACCCAGAGAACTTTCTGGAAAATTAACTGAGTGCATAATTGCCTGAAGGGCACTGTGCTTGGAGATCAGGACAAAAAGGTAAGAGAGCCTCAGCCCCTACAGAAATTCGGAGTCTGTATAGATAGATAGATGGATAGAGCGCGAGAGTGAGAGACTGAAGAAGGCTGTTACATACAGATATTGCTGGCAGAAAATTGTGTTTGTGCCAAGAGAACTGCACCCAACTTTGTAGGTGGGGGATGGGAGGGGATACTAGAGAACGGTAAAGAAGCTGCTCCTTGGAATTGCTAATACGGGATTGGGAGGGTTTGGCTCTTAACTGAAGAACTATGGTTTAGAACAGAATTTTGGCAACAAAGAAAAACGTGGGAGGAAAGTGTATTTTTAGGGTCTGAAATTAAATCGATAGGAGAGACCAAAATATTTCTGGTAAAGGTTCCTTATTGGTTATGGTCGCCTTGACTTATTTTCCTTTTCATTAGAACAATTTTCAAACTCATATAAAAGTAGAGAACATTCCATACACAACGTGCGAGCATGAGCGCGCGCGTGCATGAGCGCGCGCGCACACACACACGCGCGCGCGCCCCCGCTTTGGGACACACACCGGCCCCAACACTAAGTCCCAACGCTAGGGGCGCACCCCTGAGCACACCCACCACCTCCAACACCACGAGGACTGCCGCGCGCGCGCACACCCTAACCCCAGAGCTACGGGAGCTCCCCCGGGCACAAACACAACGGCCCCAATACCACACCCCCACACCCCTCACACACATTAAAAACCCCGCTCTGCTTTTTTTTTCACTCCGAGAGTTGTCCAAGAGGTTGGGGGGCGTGGCCCCAGGATTGACCTCGCGCTTCCCCACTCGCGGGAATCTTAGCTCATTTCCGCCCATCCTGTTTCCGCAGGCCACGTAGACACTTCCTTTCCCAGTGGAAAAAAAAAAAAACCCATAATGCCTCCCTGCAGGAAAAAAAAAAAAAAAAAAGAAAGAAAAGAAAAGAAGAAAAAAAAAACAACTCTGGTCAGAGGAACTCTGGGTCGTGAAAATAGGCCACGTGAACACCCTGCCCTATAGACTTATGACCCAACGGCTGTCGCGCTTTTGGTGGGCGGGCTAAGAGCCTAAGAGGGCGAGCGTCATTGGCCAGAGCGCGCACTAAAGGAGAAAGATGATTGGTTTGCTTCCAGCCTTAACCGTGAAGAAGCAGGTTGCTAGCACCCGCCTTTACTGCGGCGAAGTGTCATCGCTGACGTGGTAGGCCTCGTCCAATCATTTGGTTATGGAACATTCTAAAACTTAGACAAGACGATTGTGATTGGCTGGAGAGCATAAGCCCGCCTCCAGGGTGACGTGTCTGCCTATGGATATCAGTTGCCAGAGAAACCTGGCTTTACTATGGCGGTTGGAGGGACGGCAGTGGTCACACGTCGGCTGCTGGAAAGAACTGGATTCTCGTTTCAGGTTTCGGGGTGGGGGTGGGGTGAAAGGGTTGATGATTTCTTTTTATTGCCGCGTATATAGACAAGATTATCATATTGCTTTACAACTGAGCAGAGCCTCATTCAAATTCCTACTCGCCAACGCCCTGCTTGGGCTGGCTCCTGTTCTTTCCGTGTCTTGGTTTCCATGTTTGTAAAATGGTGATAATAATAGTATCTACCTCAGAGACGTTTACCTCAGAGGCTTGTACTGTGTGTTACTGCGTATAAGACAATACCAATGCTGGCTCAGAAAAATATTCGCTATTATTGTGGAGTGAAAAACCGCGTAACAGAATGAGAAACAATATAAATTATGTAAATTCGTTCATTATATTGCTTTTCCTGCCCATTAACTTCTTCCCTAGGAGAAATTCGAGTTATAAAAAAGACATATCAATTTTTACCGCTGAAATAATTTACTATTTGAGAATTAGCTCAAAATAGCGGGGATTGGAATTTTCCATATTTAAAAGTTTAAAAGGCGGGGGGGGGCGGTGAGGGGAGATGGAGAACGAGAGCGATCAGGAGATGAACCACATGCGATGAGTAGGCCTTGTTTGGATCCTGATTTGAACATACCAACTGTTAAAAAAAAAAAAAAAACGGTTTAAGATGCATCGGGAAAATGTGAAGACAGGTTTGATGGGTTTTTTTTAAAGGAATTGATGCCTATTTTTAGACGTTATAATGGCAGTAATGGTTGTTTTCAAATTGTCTATCTTGTAGAGATATATAGGAAAATATTTGCGGATTAATTAATAAAATGTCTGGGAATGACTTCAAATACGTAGATGACTGGTATTTGCTTCAGAATCTCAGCGGTAGGGGGAATTGGGGAGGGGTGTATAGATGAAACAAAATTGGCCCTAAGTTAATTGTTTGAGTTAAGTGATAGGGCATATGGGGTTCCTCATATTATTGTCTTCCTTGGTATATGTTTGACATTTTCCATAATAAAATACAGAAAATCAGCTATTCGGTTTGCTTAAAAAAATCGGAGTGGGGGGGGAGCAGTGGGTGGGGTTATAGATGAAACAAGATGGCCTTCAGTTGGTAATTGTTGAAGCTGGGTGATTGTTGTAGGTTTATAATACTCTTCCTTCTACATTTTTATTTATTTGAAATTATCCTTAATAAAAAGTATAAAAAAGACAGTTACTTTACTGAAAATCAGGATAAATGTACAGTAAAGTAAATTTGAAAATACAACTACAAGAAGGGAAAAAGAAACATTTGCACATTATTTATCAGCTATGGTATCCTTAGTGTGTGATAAAATGCACTGGTTGATAAAGAAAAAAAGGTTCTCATATCTTTTTATTTTATGTCCTTTTCTGTCCCTTTCTTTGACCTTCCAGGCCATCATCAGAAAAGCTAAGTTTGCTGTATAATAAGGATCAGAAGATCTGATCCTGGTTGCAGAATCATCCCTGATTACAGAATCTGGGTGAGTGCCTCTCTTCTCTTGGCCTCAATTCTCAAACAAGATAGTTCCACATAACCTTCCTCACTGCCCAGGAATATTTTTAAGATTAATAAGCACTTTTTTGCAAAAACACTCTAAATTCTAAGAAGGGAAGGATGAGGCTAAGTCCAGTAGTGCTTCCAGTATAGTAAGTGCCTAAACAACAGAAGGCTGTATAATGTTACATTCTTTGATAAGAAATACTACAATATTATTATTATTATTATTATTATTATTATTATTTTAATTTTGTTTCCTCCCATGTACAGCATAATTTAGTGGTTAAGGGTAAAGACTAACTGCTTTAATTTGAATTTTGTCTCTGCCACTTACTGTGTGATCCTGGGCAAGATACTTAACTCACTTTGTCCCTAAATTTCTTCATGTGTAACATAAAGATAATTATTCCTATGTCATAGGATTTTTGAAGGGATTACATGTAAAGTACCAGGACAGTGCTTGGCACATACAAGTGTTTGCTTTAATAATAATTATGGCTTTGTTAGTCCTTCTGGTACATCCTGGTTTACACACACATACACTCTTACACTTCTAAAAGCAGTGAATAATTCTTTTTGGAAATATAAAACAAAATTAATACTGTTGGTTTCTTTCCTGATTTTCCAGAAGCAGCAGTTAACACTAGAACTGAAATCTGAAATTATGACTTCTGGCTTATCCTAACAATCTAGAAAGATATTGAGTATATTGATCTTATTTATTTATAAGGGAATTTCCAGGAGCTGTAATTTTAACTAGGAAGTCATAAACATATTCAGTCTGCTAACTGCTTTTCTGTCATTCCTCCTTTGTCTCAGACTCAAACAATAATGTTAAACATAAAGGAAGTGTTCCAAGATCCAGAAGAGAATGGATATAAATTAACTGTAATGGTATATGTGCTTTTAAAGGTTTATTTCAACAAACCATAGATGTTTACACTCATTTGTGACACACCCATACCAAAAATGTTAGCCTTTGGAGTCTGCATTCCTAAATGGCCCATTACTTGCATGAGAAGATGAAGGAAGGTTTTTCCAGTCACTTGAAAGCTTCATTTTCCCATGGAGTCACTATATTTTCCTTATTTTTTTTCCCTTCTGAAATCGAGGCTGCATAGGAGGGTGCTGCCCTGGTGGAAAAGATGCAGTAGATGGGTATGCACACCCACAGAAAAAACACCTATACAGAAGGCCTTTTGGAGAATGATTAAGGGCAAAAGGAAGGGAGGTGGGCTCTTAGGCCAATAGGAGCTCAGAGAAGGCAAGGTCCAGAGTATCCTGAAATGAAAGCCTCAAAGAGGAAAAGAACCTTGACCTATGCCTCCAAGGATGGGTAGAACCTAGAAGTGGGGGGAAGGAAACCAGTCTGAATGGTGTGCCTACAAAATGTATGATACACAGTGATAATTCACTGAAAAGTTCAGCTATGTGTGAGATCCAAGGATAAAAATAGATCAGAATATGATTATGAATTTTAAATCTATATTTTAATATAAATTTTTAGTCATGTAATTGACATGTGAATATATTATCCTTAAAATGAAAAAGTTTAAATGTTACAGAGTAGGTTCGAGTTTCCATTTCTTCACCACCCCTGATTCTCTTAACTTTCTCCAGAGTTAACCACTATTACCAGTCCTTCTAGATCTCTAAATTATGTATCTGTTTAAAAACATATGGATATCCATATATAAAATACTGTTCTGTGTTTTCTTTTACATAGACTTGGTATGCTCTAGGTATCGTTTTGCAACTTACTATCTTTATTTAGCTAATTGTCTTGGCTGTCTTCATGTCCATTCTTAGAGTTCTATTTAATTCCTTTCACAGTGGCATTCTTTTAACTAGCATGTTAATCCATCTCATGGGTAAAGCACATTTTATCTTTCTAAATTACTAGTGATAGTCCTCTAGGTTGATTCCAGTGTTTTTGCTACTTCAAATAATACTTCCAATAATCAAACATAACTGGAAACCATTTACAAGTGTTATTCTAGGGTAACATTTATATCTTTATGATAATTAAACCAATGTGATACTGATGTGAAAACAGAGGTCTCTATGACAGACCAGGTGACCTAGAAACAATGATAACCTTTAAAAATTGAATAATCAAAAATCATTGGGAAGAGAGTACCTTAAGAGACCCATGTTCATCTAAAAATTTAGAATGTTCTATAATAGCATTTTAAATCAGCGGGGAAAGGATGGCCTCTTTAATAATTAATATTAAGAAAAGTTATATATTTGGAAGAAACTATAAAAATACCAAGAAATATAGGAAATCGTTTTTAGAATATTGATTTGGAAGCATTTTACCTAGACATAACATAAATGCCAACGTTCACAAAGGAAAAGGTTGACATATTTGTGTGTGTATACACACACACATGCACACAGAGACCCACTTAGAAGGAAAATGACTTTGGAAAAAATATTTCCAACATACCCAAGAAAACTTAGGATTTAATTATTAGAAATCAATAAAGAAAGCAAACATTCACATAAGAAAAACATCACATGAATGTATTAAAGATGCTCAATATCCCACATATTAAAATAAAATATTACTGTATACTGGATAAGCAGAACAAAGTTTTTTTCCAAAAGATGTTTATCCAGTGTTGCTGAAGGTGTAGATGAATGAACTTTAAGGTTTTTGCTGGGAGTACAAATTCAAGCAGTTCTTTACAAGTTGAATTTGCCTCTATCTCGTCAGAACAGTTCCACTTCTGAGAATAATCCTGAAGTCCCTAATTCTCTAATATATCTGTCCACTTACTTACATCTATTATAGCATTTCTGTAATAATGAAGTATCAGAAACACCCTAAATGTTCATTAATAAGGAACTGGTTAAATTCTGGCACGGAGATTATACAGTAATGTGGATATTAAAAAGAATGACAGATGCCCATGTTAAAGTAGGAAAAGGTATGGGGCAGTAGGTCTCACTTTGCCAAGTCAAATATAAAATACACATTTAGTTTTAAAGGTATGTTTTGTGTGAATATGTATATAAAATTTGAAGTCCTGCACACTCCTGGGATTGGGGAAGGGAAGTAAAGGGAGAATTCCAACATCATTATGTGTGTTGGTATTTACACACATGTAAAAGAAATATTACCCCAAAATAGTGCCACAAAATTAACTATTTGGAGAAAATACAGGCTTTTCAGTTCATAACTTACAAAGTAAATTCTGGGTGTATTAAGGATTAAAATATAAAACATCCATTAAGATGACCTGTTTTAACAGTGGAAGGAAAAACTAACATGTCATTATATAAAACTTTAAAATCATAACATCAGACACTATAAAAGCACACTAGGGGAAATATTTGCCCCAGAATGACAACTCTTGATAAAGAGCTCCTATAAATGTTAAAATCACTATAAGAATCAACTGGGCAGGGAACAAGAGCCATATATGTAAGGCCAATAGACACCTTAAATGTTGAAGCATCACTAAGAAGCTGAACAGCTAAACATTTTATCAAATTTTATGAATTTTGTAAATGAGACTAGCCACCGCTGACGAGAGTATGGGTGTGATAGTTTTACGCACTACTTGTAAAGTTGGAAATTGGTATAGCATGGGGGAGTAATTTGATAACCTGTTATTCCCTCTTGACCTACTACATCTGCATCTGGAAATGTTAATAGGAAATGAGGACAAAAATGTTTTAATAGTTACTACAGGGTAAACTGAGGGGGAATCACTTTTCCCTTAAGGGGGTGGTTTAAGGTATGGCCATTTAATAAAATACACAGCTCTCAAGATCCTTGCGTATTATAACATTGTATGGGAAAAATGAGTTGTAGTTACAAACTTTTTTAAAGGGAAGATCTAGGATTTGATACCAGTATTAGCTTATATCTGTTTAAATATTTACACAGAAATTAAAAATAGAAACCTAGGGCAAACCTACAAATGTGTTTTCTCAAAGTCTGGCCTACCCTAGAGCTGACCTGTAGAGAACAAGTGAAAAAATATTTGATGATTTGTCCCTGATTTGCCTCCATTTTCTTCATGTGTTGAATCACTTGCTTTGATTCACTGTTGTATACCCACCAGGGACCTAAGTGCTGCTCCATAATATGTGAGATAAGTATAACACAAGGCCTGTGACAAATAGGGATTAATGGTGTAGTTCTATAAGTAAAATTAGCATCAGCTTCATATCATACTGGAGATGGGAGAGAAACGGGCTAGAATTGGAGATTTAAGGAAGAGATAGGATTTCTGTGGTATTTAGATGAAGGAGATGAGGGAGCATGATGGGAGCAAAGAGTAGGCATGCTAAGTCAATAAACAATGTTAATAAAGCCTGAAACTCAAGACAAACTGGCAAATCTACAGTGCAAACTTTTTAAATGGGTGTGCACAGCACATCTATCCTTGATCATGGAGAAGTGTTAAACTGGTAAGAGTGGTACAAAGTGCAAAGCTATCCACAAACTTGTACTACAAGTAGGAGCAGACATCTAAAGGACAGGTATTCCCTTCCTTTGATGTCTGGTTTCTGACTTCCAGGTAGTAGTAATTTGATCTGTAGGATATTCAAATGAAAATAAAGGTACTGAGACAATTCCTAGAAAGGCTGTTTCCCTGGCTTTATTCACTCTGGTCACAAACCTTGACTTGTGGTACATGTGTTTTTCTGTATAATGGCAGATATTTCATTGAGACTTCATATGAGTAATATAAGAATTTGTGGAGAATGACAACTCACCCAGTTAATCAAACAGGTAGAATTCCTTTTGGTAGTTTTCCTATGAATGAATATATGTGATTAATGCCAAGGATGTATGGTAGGTTCAGCTATCATTTTCAAGTTCCTCAGTAAGGATTTGCTAGTACCAGTGAGACTTCCAAAATACTTCCTGTCCAGCCTGGCCTTACTTCTGTTTTACACAGTCTGGCTGGCTGGTACTGGGCCATCTTGCTTTCTTTAGTTGGTATTTTAACTGTCCCCTTGTTTTGTGAAAGCTCTGCAATATAGCAGTTCTGAGGTGGATTTTCTGGATTTCACCTATATTAACTAAATTCTCTTAAAACGTCAGATACTGTGTCCCTTCTGTCCTGGTCACAATGACTGTTTTTTTAGAAAAATATTTTTGTAAGCGTGATAGCTTGCAATGTATGCCATGACACACTAGCTGTTTTCTGATCCTTCACAGAATGTGTCTGTATATCCCTCTCAGCCAGAAGGTTTCTGATTCCCACAGGGTCAGTAACTGTATTTACAGGTTTTGATGCTCTCTGAGAGCCACCTTTGTCCTTTCTGCTCAGAGCTTTGTGCCCTTTTAGTTAGAGGATATCATTTGCTTAATGAAAGCTCTAGCACCCAGGTCTGTCTTCCTAATAACTGGTTTCCTTGATTCAAACCTCTGGTTGTCTAGCATTTCTTACCTCTTCTTTCCCCCCTCAGGGTTTCCCTGATATCTGCTCAACATTGTTGAGGTCTAGGGATTGGTTGAGGGGCTTTTTCTGTGGGTGAAAGGCCACAGTTACCAGAGAAATCTGGTTTAAGGCTGATCCACCCTCATCCCTCATTTTTTCTCAGAGATTACCCTGATTTTAATCTGGTATTTATTCATCTAGATACTTTCCTATGCATTTATGCGTATCAGTTTAAAACAGGAATTTGATCACACTCACTGTTCATAAGAACTGTGTGAGACTGATAGTTATTTTTCAGCCTGTGCTATCTTATCTCTTAAGGATCCTATTGTACATACTATGCATTATGCCTGTTTACCTAATAGTACAGAATTGAACATCAGAACCATGTTGGTACATGGTTCTCTTAACTCATTTGAATGTTCTTCCATAGTGTGCATACGTAATTTATGTTAGAAGAAAATTTAGGTGTTCCAGTTTTTCAGTATTAAAAATGCCACCGCAGTGAATATCTTTGTATCCATGATCACATGTATTCCTGTAGCTGTTGTTTAGCCACGTTGTATACAAGAAGTTCTTAACAAGAACCTGTGAAGGCTAGGGGGTAATTTGCTTCATTCCATAGATGAGAAAAAGAGGCCAAGTGAGCTTACATATCTTACCTAAGTCCTCACAACTGATAAATGGCAGGGCCTAATTGAAGTAGAAGTATGTCTAACAGTGGAGCTCATATATTTTCTCTGATATTACAGTCGTAAACCACAGTCATAAAATAAGATTACTTTTTTCTGTATTCTTTCACAAAAGTTCATCTTGACAGGTATCTGTTTTCCTTTCTAGTTTGTGTCTCCCACCTTCTTCCAGACTATCCCAGGAGATCTAGGAGGTTCCGTCTAGGAAAACACTAGGAGTTCTTGGAAAGGAAAGAAGGAAGAGGATTATGTAAGTCAAAGAAATTACTTCATCTGTCACACTGTAAGAATCATAGAACACTGTTTTTTTCAGCTTTACCTTATTAGCCCTTTCTGCTGCATTTTATCCCAATTCCTTCTTGAAACTCTCAACTTCTTTGGCTTCCAAAAGAACATTCTTTTAATTCTTCTGTTGCTGCTCTGACCATTTTTGTTTTGTTTTTGGTCTCTCTGCTCACCCCTTATACGTCAGTCTTTTAGGTTTTTCCAGTATTCCATACTTTGGTTCAGTTTTTTTTCCTCTTCATGAATGATTTTGATGGCTTTCATAGCTTCGAGTAACAGCTATATGATTACTCTCAGATCTCCATTTCTGGCTCTGACCTTTAGCTGCGTTTTAAAGTTAAATATATAACTGTACACCTCACACTTAATAGATCCAGTACTGAACTTCTTTCCTCTCTAATCCATTTCCTCCTCTAGATGCAATTTCATGTGATAATGCTAATGACCTAATCATTCATTATCAAAACCTGGGAGTCATCACTGACTTCTCCCTCACTGATATATCACTTCCTCCAAGTGATTTCAGCTAATACTGAAAGTTGTGTCATGTACCATTTCTTGTTTACTACTAAATACTATGTGCCTATTACTATCATTGTACTAACCTCATTGTTTTTTAATTGCCACTTTAGATACTTGAATCCTTAACACCTAGCATAGTAGCTGTCCCAAAGCAGATGTGCAATAATGTATGATAGCTAATTCAATGGATGGATTACTTATTTCCTATTATTTTATGGCTGTTTCTAAACTCATCATTAAAATCAATGTTTTTATTAATCCATTAATTACCCAGGCTTAAAATTACACAGCTACCTTTGACTCCTCCCTCTCCTTCATTTACCAAGTTTTGTATTCAGTTTGTCTGGACTCTGTCATCACTCTAGTTCAGGCCTACCTGGACTCCTACAGAAACCTTTACTGTTACTCATTTTGCCTTTAGTCAACTAAAGTTCATCTTGTCCTTTTTCCTGTTCAGAGTGTTGAATTTGACCTCCACTGCCTTGTGTAGTTTTCCATTTTAATTCATCATTTGTTTAAAATTATAATCCTGTCTTTTCGGTGGCACCAAAAAACTAACTTTTGGGCAAGTCTGATGAGTGATTGGATGGGTAAGAGTAGTGGTTAGTAGTGAAGATCAGAAAAAGAGGGTGGAGGTAGTAAGTCACTTATACATGATCCCGAATTAGGATTTGAGATCCAAATTCCAAGAGAATAACTTGTGTTGTACTAAGCACAGTGTGTTAAAGGTCACTATAGAAAACAAACAAGCAAAATGCTTTATGTATTACAGTGGTTGGAATAAAAACAGGGTTGAATGAGTTCCAGAAAGCAGGGTTCTCAAACTCGTGGACAACAATCTGCAGAAGAAGACAACTTCAAAAAACCAAGTAGAAGCAATATGCAGAGAAGTAAGATGAGAGGGGCCTCTTCAGGAAAGAAGACTGCTGGTTCACAGCAGAAGAATGTGGAACCAGCTCTCCCAGGCAGATGGGGGGGTCGCTCTGCAGAGAACCCCCCTTCAGGATCAGTGAGGAAGACAAGAAAGAACAAACAGAAGACTCCTGGAAATGGAGATGGTGGCAGTACCAGCGAAGCACCTCAGCCACCTCGGAAGAAAAGGGCCCGGGCAGACCCCACTGTCGAAAGTGAGGAGGCATTTAAGAATAGAATGGAAGTTAAAGTGAAGATTCCTGAAGAATTAAAACCATGGCTTGTTGAGGACTGGGACTTAGTTACCAGGCAGAAGCAGCTGTTTCAACTCCCTGCTAAGAAAAATGTAGATGCTATTCTGGAGGAGTACGCAAATTGTAAGAAGTCGCAGGGAAATGTTGATAATAAGGAATATGCAGTTAATGAAGTTGTGGCAGGAATAAAAGAATATTTCAATGTGATGTTGGGCACTCAGCTGCTCTACAAATTTGAGAGGCCCCAGTATGCCGAAATCCTCTTGGCTCACCCTGATGCGCCAATGTCCCAGGTTTATGGAGCCCCACATCTACTGAGATTATTTGTAAGAATCGGAGCAATGTTGGCGTATACGCCCCTTGATGAGAAGAGCCTTGCATTATTGTTGGGCTATTTGCATGATTTTCTAAAATATCTGGCAAAGAATGCTGCGTCTCTGTTTACTGCCAGTGATTACAAAGTGGCTTCGGCTGAGTACCACCGCAAAGCCCTGTGAGGGTCTAGTGACCACTCACTGTTACGTCTGGTATCTGTAAACACTCTTTTTGTTCTTAGTCTTTTTCTTGTATAATTGATGTTCTTTAAAATTGTTAATGTATAACAGGGCTTATGTTTCAATTTTGTTTTCTGTTTTGTTTTAAACAGAAAATGAAAGGAGTGCAAGCTCCTTTTCTCATTTCAAAGTTGCTACCAGTGTACGCAGTAATTAGACAAAGAAGAAACATTCAATAGAATATTTTATTGCCTAGTTGACAACATTGCTTGAATGCTGGTGGTTCTATCCCTTTGACACTACACAATTTTCTAATATGCGTTAATGCTCCATGACAAAATGCCCTGATTCCTAGTGCCAAAGGTTCAACTTAATGTATATACCCGAAAACCCATGCATTTGTGCTCTTTTTTTTTTTTTTTAATGGTGCTTGAAGTAAAACAGCCCATCCTCTGCAAGTCCATCTATGTTGTTCCTTAGGCATTCTCTCTCTGCTCAAATTGTTGAAGGATGGTGGTTTGTTTCATGGTTTTTGTATTTGAGTCTAATGCACGTTCTAACATGATAGAGGCAATGCATTATTGTGTAGCCACGGTTTTCTGGAGAAGTTGATATTTTAGGAATTGTATTTCAGATCTTAAATAAAATTTGTTTCTAAATTTCAAAGCAAGTATTTTGCAGTGTGCCTTTTTTTTTTTAATTTTTTTAACGTTTATTTATGTTTGGGACAGAGAGAGACAGAGCATGAACGGGGGAGGGGCAGAGAGAGGGAGACACAGAATCGGAAGCAGGCTCCAGGCTCTGAGCCATCAGCCCAGAGCCCGACGCGGGGCTCGAACTCACATACCGCGAGATCGTGACCTGAACTGAAGTCGGACGCTTAACCGACTGAGCCACCCAGGTGCCCCTTGCAGTGTGCCTTTAATATTACTGAGAACAACAAGTCAGCGAGCCCAGGAAAGCTCTAGATGATATCAAAGGAGAGTTCTGACTCCTGGTGAAAGAATTCCTTTTTCTTGGGTGTGGCAGCCAGGAATATGCTGTCATGCCAGTTCCCCTCCCCTTCCCTCAGTGTGGCTTCTCAGAGTGTGATTGCTTTCAGTGCTGCTTGTAAGAGCCAGTTTTGTTCCTGATGCTGCTTGTCCCTATGAGTTGGGCTGGTATAACAGGATATTTAGTGGGTACTATAACAGTCCCTTACCTTAATGCAGAGCTTTTCTTTCCCACAAAAGGAAACATGGGCAGCCACCTTCATATATGATCAGAAATACTTGTAGATTTTGGACCAAGGATGGCAGCTTTCCCTAGTTCCAGCATTGGGGTTATAGTCCCTGTTTTTATAATCCCTTAGACATAACAGTGGGAATCTATAGAATAGGGGATTTACCAAGGAGGATTGATGTTGGATGCCTGTGATTATAAATTTATTCTAGGGTCCCCTGGGTGGCTCAGTCGGTTGAGCGTCCAACTTCAGCTGAGAGTGTGACTTCAGCTCAGGTCATGATCTCAGGGCTCTTGGGTTCAAGCCCGGTGTCGGGCTCTGCTGACAGCCTGGAACCTGCTTCAGATTCTGTGTCTCCCTCTTTCTCTCTCCCTCCCCCACTCACACTGTCTCTCTCAAAAATAAATCTAGTGTATATGGAGATTTCCCAAACCAGGTTTTGTTTCATGAATTAGTGTTTATGTTTTCCTTCAAGTGTTTATTTATTTTGAGAGAGAGCACGAGCAGGGGAGGGGCAGAGAGAGAGGGAGACAAAATCCCAAGCAGGGTCCACAGCATCAGTGCAGAGTGCCATGCTGGGCTTAAACTCACAAACCAGGAGATCATGACCTGAGCTGAAATCAAGAGTTGGATGCTTAACCAGCCACCCAAGTACCCCGACAGTATTTTTTACTTTAGAGAAAAAAATGTATTCCGTGGTTACTGCAGAAATTTTAGAAAATACAGTAAGAACAAATCTGGAAGTAAATCCTGTGTAATCCAACTGGATCAGTCAGGGTCCCAGCAGGAAATAAATGGGACTCAAATGATTTGAGAAGTTTAATAGAGAATTTTTTCCCAAGTTGTCAGCAAAGGAGTAAACTCGTGGTGCATGTTAGTTTGCCAGGGCTGCCACATCAAAGTACCACAAACTAGATGGCTTAAACAACACAAATTTATTTTCTTATAGTTTTGGAGTCCAGAAGTCTAAGATCAAGGTTGGTTTCTTCTGAGGCCTCTCCTGGGCTTGTAGAAGGGTACCTTCCTGTGATTTCCTCTGTACCTATGTCCTAATCTCTTCTGGAGAGGCCTAATGACCCCGTTTTAATTTAACTACCTCTATAAAGATTCCATCTCCAAATGCAGTCCCATTCTGAGGTGCTGGGGGGTTAAGAATTCACAATATGAATTTAGAGGTGACAGAATTCAGCCTCCAATATGGTGTTGTAGGCAAAGAGTAGAGTAGGAGGGGAGGGAGTGGAAGGTGGGGGTGTAGAGGAGGGGTGGGAGAGGAACAGGGGGAGGGGAGGAATGGGGTGGGAGTGGTTACTGGATGGTAAGACAGCTGTGTGGAAAGAGCCACCTGACAGCAGCTGTGATCTTCAGGATGCAGTTAGCTCATAGAGACCTCAAAGAATCCAGGATGGCACAAAAAACAATACCTGAATTCACTCTTCTGGGTATTACCCTTTAACCAAACTGGAAACCAAAGGGCAAGGAAGACTTTTGATGTAATGCATATTGGTAAGCCTGGGGGACACAGAGCAGGGGGGAAATACGGGGACAACTAAGATTTCTAGCACACTCGTACCTGAAACAACTATAGTTCATACTTTGCCACATGGTCTTACAATTATGTCCTTTGAGGGACCTAGAGCCTGGCTAACTAGAAGAGTTCTCAAGGACTCTTACACATTCAGAGGACAATTTGTATAACAGTTCATACATTCACAAAACACTGTAAGAGATTGCTTCCTTTGTTATTGAAACTTTGAATAGGAGGCATAGCAAACAGATGGATCTTAGCTCACACACTTAAAACATATTGGGAATATCACATTTCAAAATTGCCTTTAAGTGAACATAAATAAGACCCTGATGTTTAACTGTAGCATGTCAGTGGGATATCCAATTCAGTTATTAAGGATTCCCTATCTTCATGAGATGTACAAATATCCTATGGTCTCATCTAGCACCAAACTTGAGATTCCCCATCATCATGTTTGTCCACACTGGTTAGGGATCAGATGTTCATTTACTGAATTGGCACAATTTCTTCAGATCCCTTGTTCCTGCTGCTTCTATCCAACCCTCTGGATAGGGGAATCTTTGGCAAGATTAGGTGCTGAGCTTTCCTGAGCCCACCATAGTCTTCCTTAGGTGCTGATAAAGAGAAATACTCATGTCTCCACTGCTGGAAGGACCCACAAACCCTGAGCTCTCACTGCCTTCAAATGTCCTCCGTTCCCATCCAAGGACATCTGACTTGATGTCATCAAGTAATATAATCCTTTTCAAGACAAAAGCCACCAGCTTCAAGCAGATTCTACTTACAGCTGTGCCACAAATCTCCTTCTCCTGGATCTCTGTAGGAAATGGGAAAAGAGAAAAATTTAAGAACACAATACATATTTAATATCCCAGTGACTGATAAGTCAGTAATTTACAGTTCATATGTGGTTTCTTTTTACTTTATCTGATTTAATCTTGTTAATTGCTTTATTTTTTTAAAGATATCACATTAGGAATGTTCAGGAGAGACCTAAAGTACTTTATTAGGACCTAAACTAGGCCATCCTATTGACGAAAAAGAGGGCAATTATAATAAGTATATGCAAACTATTACCAGAATCTCTGCTGATTTAGGAAATGTCTCTATTCTGAAACTACACAGGTGATGTAGTTTCATCTAGCCATCTTGATGACTAAATGGCTTCCCTTCTAAAACTGAAGAGTGGATCTGAGAGTTTATTTACCCCATGAGATTAAGTGCCTTGCTAATGTTGTGGTTCCATAATAAATAGTAACTATAATTGCTATTTATTATTTTCATCAGTATCATCAACATAAATAAGCCTGTTTTCCATCATGGAGAATGTATATGGATTGGTACAGAAGCATGTTGTGAAATAACTCTCATGACACCCATAAAACAACTAGAAAGTAAAGAAAGTAACCATTAAATAGAGGCTTGTTTTGCCTAAGACAAGTTTCTGGCACAGAATAAATGTTCAAAAATAATTCTCTCCTCTCTCCCTTCCCAAAAGGAAAGGGTGAAGACTATATTCCTAATATCTGTGGTTCTCAACCTGAGGTCCCCAGAATTTTAAGGTACTTTAAAGATTACCATGAAGAATTGAAGAGCTCTTTGCTCAATTTTCTCTTTTTTGCCTCATTCATTAATTCATTATGGAAGTAACACTTAGCTGAGCTTTTTCTAGAATCAAATGAGATGATATATTTAAACACGCATTGTGAACTGTGAACTGTAATAATGGTTAACAGCTTGTGTACAGAAATTCTAGTTATCAGAAATTGTGCATTTTTTTAATTTCAAAATAGAAAAGTGTGTAAGGAAGAGAAGTTAGAGATAGTCTATATTTTGTTTAAAAATACAGTTTGATAAACAATTTAGAAAAAATCTTAATATAAGCACTAAAAGATTAAAAATAGAATGTGTTTATCAAATTTAAAAAATTAAATAAAAATAGAATGTGTAAACTCCAAATTTCCAAAGAAAATTCCCTTCGTCCAACAGAAGGCAAGAAAGGAGAGGAAGGGAAGGATGCAAAGAAAACACATGATAAAAAACAAAATAGAAAGGAAGAAATATATCCATGTCAATAATGATGAATGTACATAGATTAAACTCATAGTAAAAGAAAACCTCAGATTGGATTTTTTTCAAGGCACAGAATTCAGTTTCATGCTTTTTCTCAAAGGTGCTCTTAAAATTATCCAGAAAAGTCCAAAATAAAAGGATGGAAAAATATGTATCAGGTAAATACTAAGCAAAAGAAAGCTGGTGTAGCAAAATTAATGCAAAAATACAGCATGGCACATCACAAACATCATACCAAGCAGAGGCAGTCAATCTACTGAGCAAGAACAACAGTTGCAAAATGCAAGTTTATTTTTGTCTAATACTATTCCTTTAAAATTAAGTTTTGAGGAACCTCCACACTGTTTTCCAGAGTGGCTGCACCAGTTTGAATTCCCACCAACAGTGCAAGAGGGTTCCCGTTTCTCCACATCCTCGCCAACATCTATAGTCTCCTGATTTGTTCATTTTAGCCACTCTGACTGGCGTGAGGTGGTATCTCAGTGTGGTTTTGATTTGTATTTCCCTGATGAGGAGTGACATTGAGCATCTTTTCATGGGCCTGTTGGCCATCTGGATGTATTCTTTAGTGAAGTGTCTATTCATGTCTTTTGCCCATTTCTTCACTGGATTATTTGTTTTATGGGTGTGCAGTTTGGTGAGTTCTTTATAGATTTTGGATACTAGCCCTTTGTCCGATTTGTCATTTGCAAATATCTTTTCCTATTCCGTCAGTTGCCTTTTAGTTTTGTTGATTGTTTCCTTTGCAGTGCAGAAGCTTTTTATCTTGATGAGGTTCCAATAGTTCATTTTTGCTTTTAATTCCCTTGCCTTTGGAGATGTATCAAGTAAGAAATTGCTGTGGCTGAGGTCAGAGAGGTTTTTTCCTGCAGCCTCTCTGGAAAACAGTGTGGAAGTTCCTCAAAAAATTAAAAATAGATCTACCCTATGACCCAGCAATAGCACTGCTAGGAATTTACCCAAGTGATACAGGAGTGCTGATGCATAGGGGTACTTGTACCCCAATGTTTACAGCAGCACTTTCAACAACAGCCAAACTATGGAAGGAGCCTAAATGTACATCATCTGATGAATGGATAAAGAAATTATGGTTTATATATACAATGGAATACTACTTGGCAATGAGAAAGAATGAAATATGGCCTTTTGTAGCAACGTGGATGGAACTGGAGAGTGTTATGCTAAGTGAAATAAGTCAGAGAGAGAAAGACAGATACCATATGTTTTCACTCTTATGTGGATCCTGAGAAACTTAACAGAAGACCATGGGGGAGGGGAAGGGAAAAAAAAGTTAGAGAGGGAGGGAGGCAAACCATAAGAGACTCTTAAAAACTGAGAATAAACTCAGAGTTGATGGGGGGTTGGAGAGAGGGGAAAGTGGGTGATGGGCATTGAGGAGGGCACCTGTTGGGATGAGCACTGGGTGTTATATGGAAACCAAATTGGCAATAAATTTCATATTAAAAATAAATAAAATAAAATAAAATAAAGAATACCAAAAATAAATAAATAAATTAATTAATTAAGCTTTGCCCAGGCCCTGTGGCTTTGTTGCTCACCCCAAAGAGCCCTACAGTCACTTTAAATCCTTCATATGTGGAATTTAAGGTACAGAAGAGATGAACATAGGGGAGGGAAGCAAAAATAATATAAAAACAGGGAGGGGGACAAAACAGAGACTCTTAAAAATGGAGAACAAACTGTTGGAGGAGTGGGAGTGGGGGATGGGCTAAATGGGTGAGGGGCATTAAGGAGAACACTTTTGAGGATAAGCACTGGGTTTTATACATTGGGGATGAATCACTAGAATCTACTTTTGAAATCATTGCACTACCTGCTAATTAACTTGGATGCAAATTAAAAAATAAAAAAAATAATTAAAAATAAAAAAAATGGTTAAATGTATATTTTATACACAATATATTTCATTTTATTGTAATAAAAAAGTTGTAAATAAAAAATAAAGATAATGGCTTTTTAAAAAAAAATCCTAAATCAACCCTCATTTCAGTGACCAGAACCCCCAGTTCCTAATAATAAAGAACCCTCTGAACTCAATTTAGAGTTAAACCTCTCCTCCCTCAGCTAGCACCAAATTCAGGTGGACTTCTCACTTTGGGAGTAAGTGATGTGCTGGGTTTCTTTTCTTTCTCCATCCTCCTTAGCTTGATAATTTTGACTTGAGGACTGTCTGGGGTTGAAGGGAGGGAGTAAACAGAATGCTCTTTATGGTTGTGTAGTAAGTTGGCTTCATGCTTTCTAGATCTAGCCGACATTTAAAAGCAGATTCTCATCTGAGGTTCTCCCACTTCAACTCTTGTGTCAGAAGCAAAACATTCTATTGCTGTTTCCTCTTAATCTCTCAGTTTTTCAGCTGTCCATTCCACAGTTTCTCAGCTGTCCATTCCACAGTTTCTCTGATGGAATCCATAGCAACCCCAAACAGTTCTCTTCATCAGGCCCCTCAATACCAGATTGTTCTCCTGCACAGCCCACTTTTGGTACATGAAAAAACTCCCATATATCTTTTGCCCCCAACACAATGGGAGTGTAGATATCCCAATACAGTTATCTCTCCTTTGCTCACACCATCGTCACAGCCACATTCTCTAGCCCATAAGATTTCTCATGGTGGATTCAGATCCCATTTCACTATGCTTCCAAACTCTAGGAGAACCTGTCAAGCTTCATGGGGTCCAGTTGAAGCCTTAGGATGAAGGAGAAGCACCCCAACTCTTCCCCCTTGGAAGCCCACTCCAAAGAAATCCTCCTCACAAAAATTCCTTCTCTGTATCTCCTCTCTCTTAACCCTTTTAACCCTCATAAGTTTTAGAGTTGCTTGGTCATTTTCTTTGAAAACCTGGCTTTGGAATTTAATTTCTATTTTCATCTTCATGCAAAAGAGGAAACTTCCAGTTTAACAGCCCTCATGGAAATTTAAACCAACCAGATCTCCAGTCCTGGAAGGTCACCATCTAAAGTTCAAAAAAATGTAAAAGGTAGGAGTATGGGTTTTGGAGTGTTATGAACCTAGGTCAAAATACTGGCTCCACAACATACTATATTTAGGGCCTTGGAAAATACACTCACACTCTCTGAGTTGTTTCTTCTTCATGTAAGGAAATACCTGCCTTACAGTGTTCTTACAGTGTTTTAAGAGAATCAAACCAAAACACCAAACACTGCATCTGGCCCTTAGTGGGCACTCAAGCAAATGTTAGGTCCCTTCCTACCTTGCCTTTTCCTTCCTTGAAAAACATGCCTTTGACACTCTCTACCATAAAGAGCATTTGTAAACATAATAAGGGGAGACACAGGTATGCACTTCAGTGCCTTTTCTATATTCCAGAATAAGTTGTCTAATGAATACACTATAGGAAAAGGGATGATATCATACCATTCTCCATCCAATGGAGTTGAAGGTAGGAGACACAATCGTCATGCCATGGAACTGTTTCATGTGTTTTCCTGAACCTGAATTTTAACTTCTAGGTTAAAAATCAATAAAGCATACATACTTAAGAGCTCCAGAACTTTAGATTGAGAGTTCCAGCACCAAACTCCTCAATAGCTACAGGACCTGGTAATATCCTTCCCCTCTTCTTTTTTTTTTTTTTATCCTTCCCCTATTCTGACTTCATCTATCAAAGATGGTAAAACAGCTGATGCTATTTAATATGTGTGAGAAACTAAGTGGTCTGTATAATAATTCACATAAACCTCACAACAACCCTAAGAGGAAGTAATGTGATTATCCTCTTTTAAGAAAAGGGGTACAGAAGCCAAGAATAGAGAGCTAAAAGTGGTAGATCTAGGACTTGAACACGGTCAGTTAAGCTCTTTATTATACTAGCCTGCCTCTTGGAAAAATAGTACAACTATTGAGAAATATGAAACTTGAGATCTCATCTGTGAAAGTACCCTGACCCTGTTACCAGTTCAGACCCTCCTAGAAGCAAATGCTAAGACAAGAGTAGACATACAAGAGATTTATTAGGGAAACACCTATGAAAGATAAAAGGGGAAGAAGCAGAAGATGGGGAGGGACTTCAGACTGTGATGCACGTGTTACACCTGTGAAAGGAGAGGTTCGGAGGGAGGATTAGGCAGGGAGAATCCCAGACTGCAGTACAATAATGAGAAAGTCTGCACCAGGCCAACAGGGAGTACAAACAAAACATTACAAAAGGTCCTCCAATGAGCAGAAATGGCCCGGCTCTAGCTGTACAACTGTGCTCAGTTATAGTGTGGGAGCAGTCTAAGGAAAGTGTAGTTTTAGCATAAACATCAGGCAAGATCCAAATGTTCTTTTGAGGAAATAGCTGTGTGACTCCATGGCTACCACAGGCCTAATGACTTTTTCTCACAGTCATCCACATACCTTCTCTGATTAGAGACTGAATTTTTGCAAGGAACCAGAAGCTGATTCATTCTATACTAAGTCACCAGAGAAGCTCCCACTTTCAAGCACTGTCACCTAAAAGCCTGAGTATCCTGGTTAGCAAAGGGTTCTATCCAGGGTCTGAGACCCTCAATGCTTTCTGCTCTGGAGTTGGCTAGGCAAGTCACTTCTTGTACATGTAATGGGGATACCAGCCTTCTGTGTGAGCAGGAAAGTGGTGAGAACCCCAGAGAACCAGGCTCTGGATGTTGCTGACCATCTACCGTTAATGCCTTCAAAAGCTTCTTCACACCAATTTACAACTTGATGGCCCTGGCCCCTCAAGTCATGCGGATGTTCACACAGGTGAAACCCGTTTTCTCCTACGTCATTCAACCTCATGCCTTTGCAAGTTCCCTTTACTTGGGCTCACCTCTGCCTATGGGCCTAGGATGACACAGACATCAGAATCACTACACCAGGCACACATAGCAAAAGTCACCACAAGACTACCAAAACAGGTTGGGGCACATCTGAGGCCCTTTGGGGAGTCTACATAAGGCAGGTACAAGAGGGGTGGGTGAGGTTTTGTCTAATGCCTAACTCCATTTGTGGGGGCTACTTCACTGGACTCTGAGGGCCAGCTCCTTCTGCTTCAGCCCCAAGTTACCTGGTCAGACCCAGGTCAGAAATCTGCCTACTCAAAGACTATCCCAACCAATGTTTCCAGTTATGAATCCTTGGGACTTTATCTCTTCCCCTAAAAAAAGTTCCCCAAAAGAAAAAGGGAAAAGGAAGGAAAGGCAAAGTGTTCTGACTTGCAATGGGGACAGTTTTTGCCCCCCAGGTAAGTATGTCCAGGACAATCTGGCCATCAGCCTCAGAGGGTCTGGTGCCTGCTGCAGCCTGGAGCAGAGAAACCAAAATCAGATGCACCCTGCAGAGGAGTGTGACTTGGGTGAACCCTTCCACATTCTGCCTGAATGCCACCCCTCTGAGAGCCAGAGAGTTGCATTCTCCCTGTCTTGTCAAACTGGCACAGTGAGCCCCTGGAAACTTACCCCAACTGGAATCTAGCCCAACTAGCATCCATCAGGCTTCCACGACCTTGAAGAATGGTCTGGAAATGTGAAGATCTCCCAAAATGACATCATAGTGAAAACCAAAAGCCAAAGGCACATTCATTATTGCTCTGCTTCAAAGAAAATTTTCATATATTACACAGGTCAATTTTTCTTTACAATTTGTAATTTTTTGTTTCAGTGCTTTAGAAAAGCATTCCCCCGTGAATTCTTATGAATATTTTCTTTTGTTTCTTTTTTTCATTTTATAGTTTACATTCCCTTTGGGAACAGAGAAAATCATACTTCCTGTTCCCATAGCACCCCCAGCCTCTTGCTGTTGGGTAAGGCCGCACGACTAGTTTGGGCCAGTCAGCTCTGCACAGCAGTGATTTCTATTACTTCTAGATTATCACTTTAGAAGAGTGAGTGAGAGATCTCCATGACACTTCACTTGCCAGTGACCAGCAATGTTCCAGGTGGTGGAGACTTTGTCACCTGGAGTCTCTGACAGACTATGGGAAGCAGAGCCCTCTCACTCATGACCTTCACCAATATATGTTGGGCATTTATTGTGTGCTAGGAATAAGCATTTGCCCATTAAGCCACAGAGGCTTGGGGGGTTTTTACCCCAGCATAAGCTTAGCTTAACTTGACAAACACAGCAATGACTCTCAAAATTTAGAGTCCAACAGTCACCTGTGAAACTTGTTAAAATGCCTATTGTGTCACAAAAATATACTGAGGGCATATCTATGGATTAGTGTGATTACTCTCTTAGCTGATTTAATACATCGTTCAAAATTGCATACATTTTCATTTTGAACCTTATAGTAGTATATGGTACCCAGGTAATAGATACACTCTTTGGAAAAACAAAAGACACAAGAAAAAAGCAAAAATTAACATAAAAGTCCAGAATTCTGCCATACAGATTTATTGCTAATCTTCGGGTGTTATCATGTCAGGAAATTTCTTGTGAAAAAAAGACCAGGATAGGAATGGAAAAAAAGAATCCATTGTACTTCTTTCGAGAGAGCTCTGTCAAGTCTAAATGCCGCACGCGCGTCCATGCGCGCGCGCGCGCGCGCACACACACACACACACACACACACACACACACACAGTCACCCGGTCGTACACATACATGCGCACGTGTGGGAGTGTACACCTTAAGGTGGGAGTATAGAGAATGAAATCCCAGAAAGGATTGTCCGCCTGCCCCACCACTGGGGGCTACCGGTATCAGCCAAGCTCGTGCCCATCTGCTGGTATCCAGGGTGCTTACCTCGCTTTCTCCATTTTTCGCTCGACCCGCCCACATCCCCCGCAATAGGAAGCTGGCACCAAGGCAGGTTCCCGCCCACCTCCCCAGCATTCCCCATTGCCCACCATTTTCTGAATCTAAATGAATGGAGGGTGGCCCTGTGGTGTGAGAAGTGCTTTACAAGACCTGCTGGGAGTCCTCTTACCCTCTTTTCTCTTCCAGTGATTGGCAGGTGGCTCCCACATTCACACTGTCTTGCAGGGAACCTGGGCATTTTCTTCTTCCTCTTTACCTGGGCCGGTGACCAGCCTGTTTTCAATGCAATAGGGAGCTGATACCCAAATCTGACCGCCCGTCTCCTCCCCAGATCCCTCACCCTAGCCCACAAGTTTTGCTCCCAAACGGACCCGATCAAGGGCAGGAAAAGGGTATAGGCAGTGCAGTCCTAGACTCGCTTTGGTGTTCGCCCTCGCCTTCGGATACCCTTAGCCTCCAGATACCCTCTGCTCTTTCAAACTTCCTGAGATCCGGGGCAGGCAGTAGTCTCCTCCTCTAATGTTTGGGGTCCAGAAGCTCACCCGCCTGCCTGCAAGGTAATAGGGAGATGGTGCTGGGGCAGGAAAGAGGACTCAGAGTACAGTGACTTAAATTCACGCCTGCGTTTTAACCAGTGAACCCCGCGTTATCAGTGAGCACAGATAACCCTTCCTACAACACAGCAGCAGGAATTAGGTTGTCCCTCCCTACCCCGTCTCCTCCCCCCAGCCAACTTGACTCTGTTAGTCTTTTCAGTCTTTCCCAGAAACATGAAAAGTGTGTCATCTTCCTGGAATTTCTACTTGCCTTTCTCAGATTATCAGGGAGGATCAACCCGTGTCTCCTTTTTTTTCTCTCCTGCTCCCTAGACTGCCCACCTCCCCTCTCCCTCAAGACCCAGATCTCTACCATACCCTTTGCAATCCTGTCCAGGCACTGAAATGGGGTTAAGGATATGAGGCCCCAAATGAGAGAGATTTTTATGAGTTTTTTTTAAAAAAATATTTGTCAGTTCTGTTCCATACGGTTATTATTACTAATACTAATATCCACCTACATCCAGTTTTTCATTAGACAAGAGAAAAGAGCTGTTTGTTGCCATTTGGGAAGCAGGAGGTAGATTCAAGTGTGTGTGGGTAAACAAATAATCCAGCCACCTTTTTTTTCTGCTCAGTAACAACACAAATATAGATCCTTTAGGCAGCCACTTTTTTGAAAGTTTGAAATGTACACAGCAGCTGGGGGCTACCCTTGTGAGGGGGGTAGGATGGTTTTCCACAAAGTCAGTCTCTGAGGTCATATAATCTCATAGTACTAAGGACAACTTGGAATTTCAGATTTTGAAAGCTGGTCACATTGGGATGCCTGGTGGCTCAGTCAGATAAGCATCCGACTTTGGCTCAGGTCATGATCTCATGGCTGGTGAGTATGAGCCCCGGGTCAGGTTCTGTGGTGAAAGCTCAGGACCTGGAGCCTGCTTCAGCTTCTGTGTCTCCTTCTCTCTCTGTCCCTCCACGCTCACGCTCTGCCTCTCCCTGAAAAATAAACATTAAAAAAAACTGGTCACAATGTTCTGGTCTTCAAAATTATTATTAATTCAACTTCTACAGTTGATCTATTTCCCACTTCCATACCACGTTCATATTCTTATTAACGCTTTCCAACTGCAAACAAAATTTTCATACTACTTACCACTCCAGAGATAAGAGCTAGGTTGCAGGGCCTAAAACTTAAACTTTGGGGACTGTCTTTAAAAAAAGAAGCATTTTTTAAAGTTCATTTATTTATTTTGAGAGAGAGAGACAGCCCAAACAGTGGCAGGCAGAGAGAGAGAGAGGGAGAGAGAGAATCTCAATCAGGCTCCACACTGTGAGGAGTGCAATGCAGGGCTCAAACTCACAAAACCTGAGATCATGACAAGAAATGAAATCAAGACTCAGACACTGAACTGATTGAGGCACCCAGGCACCCCAAGAAAAGAAGCATTTGCTAAGCATATTAAGTCAATCAGAGGAAGACAAATACCATATTATTTCACTCATATGTGGAATTTAACAACAACAACAACAACAAAAATGGATGAACATAGGGGAAATGGGGGTGTGGGTAGAGAGAAGAAAGAAACAAACAACAAAAGACTCTTAACAAGGGGCTCCTGGGTGGCTGAGTCGGTTAAGATTTTGACTCTTGGTTTCATGCTCAGATCATCATCTTGTGGTTCGTAGGTTCGAGCCCTTCGACGGGCTCTGTGCTGACAGTTGTGGAGCCGGCTTGGATTCTCTGTTTCCCTCTCTCTCTGCCTCTCTCCCTGCTCGCTCTCTATCTCTCTCTCTCAAAATAAATAAACATTTTTTAAAAAAAAAACAAAAACAAAATAAACCCAAAGCTGAAGAAATTCAATGAAATATCAGAGCTCAGCTCAGCATGATTTTACTTCCCAGATATGGGCAGATTGGTATCTCAAACAAGTAGACACAAGAAGTCTAAGCTATCTATGGTCACTATTACTAAGTGGAAGAGCTGGGTCCAAGGAAGTGAGTGTTTTAACTGAATCTCAGTGAACCTCCATTTCTGTCAATGCCCTCCAGCCAAAGACCACAAAGAGCACACCTGGGGTTGAACAAGTTGAGCTTATTGCTTGTTGCCAGGAAGGCCAACACAAGGTGGAAAGTGGGGATGTTGAGGTGTCTCTCTTTGTTGCAATGAACAATAATCCCAGCTTGAATCAACCGCAGGCATGTCCTGGTGGTGTTTGGCTGAAGGGCATTGACAGTGTATGATGTCCGAGAGTCTACATTTTTGCTTCTGCCATTTAGTAACTGTGTGACCTCAGTCAAGTCACTTAAGTTCTCTGATATTCAATTTGCTTATCTGTAAATTGTACATAGTAACAGTATTCACTTCTTTCAGCTGCTATAAGACCTACAAGGAAAATTTGTTTAAAAAAACGTAAGTGTGCAGGTTGTGTCTCAACTGGCACCTAGACTAGCTCAGGAATCCAGTGGCCTAGTGAATCTGGGTGCCTGTGATTTTTCTGCAGATAGTGGGCACTGCTCTACTGGCCCTGGAGTTGGCCTCAGTGAGAGGCTTGTAGCCTGCAGTATACCCTTCTCCCCCAGTTAGGGAACCCTTCACCTGAGAGCAATTTCTGCAACCCTCATCCTGGACATACTTGTTCTCTAATTGTAGTGTACTGGGTAGTGGGAAGAAGACTAGACTCAGACTGAGAAAAACTGGGTTTCAATCCTAACCCTTTCAGTGCTAGCTGTGGGCTTCAGAAGCCTCAGTTTACTCGTGTGTAAAAATGGGTATAACAAACCCTACTTCATGTCTTGTGCAACTAACAAAGATTATGTTTTTGCATGAGGAGTGGGGTGATAAAATGATTCTTTCCTTAGTTGACACCAAGGTTTCTGTTCAAAAAAAGACAGTCTCTTTTAAGGAGAATACTCCGATATGGCAATTGCAGGGAAGAAGGAGAAGTTCTGATGGAAAGGACTGGAAGATAACACATATGTAGCTAAACTGCCCTTCATAAGAAACAAACATGAATTTGGGGTGGGACAAAGAAGGAAAAAAAGGAAATGGGAGAAGGGAGAAAGAAGCAAGAGTGGATCTATGACAGGAGAATGGTTTGCAGAGAACTCCCAAATAGTAATGCAGCCAAGAACTTCTAAATGCAGGAGTGTTTAGTAATCATTTTTTGATTGTTTATACTGCTATAACATATGACCCTTCATCTACTCAAACTTTGATAAATTATGTTAGTTGCATAAATGCTTCATGTGAGAGGTCTTCATAGAAATCCAGGAAGAAAAGCAAGGATTCTCTCTCTCTCCGTCTCTCTCTGCCCCTTCCCTGCTTATGCTCTCTCTCAAAATAAATCAGTAAACTTAAAAAAAAGATACTCTTAACAATAGAGAACAAACTAAGGATTGATAGAGGGAGGTGCGTGGGAGATGGGCTAGAGGGGTGATGGATATTAAGGAGGACACTTCTGATGAGCTCTGGGTATTGTATGTAAGTGAAGAATCGCTGAATTCTACTTCTGAAATCGATATTGCACTGTATGTCAACTAACTAGAATTTGGGGCACCTGGGTGGCTCAGTCGGTTAATCGTCCGACTATTGATTTTGCCACAGGTCTTGATTTCACAGTTTGTGAGTTCAAGCCACATGTGGGGCTCCACACTACCTGTGCAGAGCCTGCTTGGGATTCTCTCTCTCTCTCTCTCTCTCTCTCTCTCTCTCTCTCTCTCTCTCTCTCCCCTCTGTCTCTCTCTCTGCCCCTTCTCCACTCAATCTCTCTCCCCATCAAAATAAATACACTTTAAAAAACCAGACTAATAGAATTTAAAAAAAGAAGCATTAAAAAGGTATGTGTGTACATGATGCAGGCACTTAGGTACCAAAGCTAATATTTATATATAATGAGAAAAATATTACAAAATTTGGACAACTGACATATGTGAAACATCCCCATTTCCGTAGAAATCTTGACACAACATGAACAAACCTTTTAGAATCTCTGAAAGTACAAAAGAGTTTTATTTGAGCCCAAGTTAGGATAGCTGCCTGGGAAAGAAATCTTTCACTGGAAAAGAAAGTGTTCTGGAGAACACTTCACAGGAAAGAAAAGTGTTCTGGAGAATGAATAGTCTTTACAGGGCTATATAATTTTCACACCTTGTAAAAGCTCAAAATACTATAGGTTAGCATATAGGCAGGAATCGGGAGTTTTACTGTAAAGGAATGCAGGCAGTAAGAGCAATTATCCATATCTCAAGGTCAAGATGGTTTTTCTTTAGGCTACTCATTCACAAAGCAGGTGTACAATGTATGTATGGCATGTGTGGTGGGCCATAAACCAGGATTTTGGTTTGAACAAAGTTTATATACAGTCATGGTGACTTAGAAAGAAATCTAGAATGACTTCCCTTGTTTATCAGGCCTTTAGAGAGTTTTTCTCTCATCCCAAATAACATTTTTATTAATTAACTGCCTGGCACACCTCTAATTTTTTCCCCGACAATTTTTTGGCTACAAACTCTTGGGTCCTCTCTTCACATGACAGCTTTGTAATATCATTTTTTCCTAGAGAAAATGTTAAGATAATTCAATCTTTCCTTTGCATAGTTAATCAATTTATTATGATTATTGATAAAACTTTCAGCTTTACTACTCATTATTGGTGATGGGCAAATTTTTAGTGTTGTCCAATTTGAGTAAACAGCTGTCAAACTCTATCAAGTTTCTTCCTTATGTGGGTTTAAGATTTTATTTTAAATTTTCTTGTGCAAATTCTTATCTTAAATATTCTTTTGGGGTGCCTGGGTGTCTCAGTTGGTTAAGCACCTGACTTCAGCTCAGGTCATGATCTAGCAGTCCTTGGGTTCAAGCCCCACATCTGGTTCTATGCTGACAGCTCAGAGTCTGGAGCCTGCTTCGTATTCTGTCTCTCTTTCTCTCTCTTTCTCTCTGCCCCTCCCCTGCTCACACTTTGACTCTCTCTCTCTCAAAAATTAACATTAAAATTTTTTTTAATATTCTTTTTTTTCTATGTCTATTTATTTATTTTGAGAGAGACAGATAGAGAGTGAGCAGGAGAGGGGCAGAGAGAGAGGGAGACAGAGAATCCCAAGCAGGATCCACACTGCCAGTGCAGATCCCAACTTGGGGCTTAAACCCACGAACCATGGGATCATGACCTGAGCCCATCAAGAGTCAGGTGCTTAACCCACTGAGCCACTCAGGTGCCTCTTATCTTAAATATTCTTAATGATTACAGTCACAGTGTCATGTCAGTGTCCTGAAGGGGAGTAGAATTTGCCACCCCCAAATGTGTCTCTTTGGCATATTTGGCACAAGGATTATTTTAGGTTTTCTTTAAAAAACAAAAACAAAAACAAAAACCCACCAGCATCCACAGGAAAAGCTCTGAAAACTAAGTAGAAGTTATCCTTTTGAAAGAGGCATTTACATTTATAAAGGGAAATATTCATTTGTAAGGGTGTCTCTCTCTGTGTACCAAGAAAAAAAGGGTGACTAAATCTCTAGAAATTCTTGCTTTGCCTGGCTGGCTCAGTCAGTGGAGCATGAGTTTTGATCTTGGGGTCCTGAGTTCAAGTCCCATGTAGGATGTAGAGATTACTAAAGAAAAAATCTCTAGAAACTCCTATCAATGGGAAAGGCAAAGACCTAAATCTACATAACAACCTTACCCTTGTTTACTAAGCTTTGCCTAGTAACCTCCCTTAACTGACTCTCCCACTCCCAACATTTTTTGTTTTTAGCTAAAGTTGGTATTTAAAGTGGTGACTTGGGCCATTTTGGGGAGTTACTCAGTTTTCCTGGGTTTCTCCCACATATATAGGAGATAAATATGTTATTAAACTAGTTTTTCTCCTGTTAATCTTTTATTACAGTGGGTGGCTGGTCTCAGCCAAGAATCTAGAAGGATAAAGGGAAAATTATTTTTCTTCCCGTACCCTTCAAGATTATCCAGCTGGACTAAGAATTAGATTTACATGAGACAGATTAATAGGGAAAAAAAAAAAACCTTTATTATGTGCACACAGAGGCCCTGTAATGAAATTGAGACCTAAAGAAATGACCAAAGCAGCTAGTTTTTATACTTTTTAGACAGAGACTAAATAAATCTGTGAGGAATTGACAGGACAAAGAAAACTTAACTTTGGGAGCTTCAATTAGTAATGAATTCTTTTTTTTAATTTTTTAACGTTTATTTATTATTGAGAGACAGAGCATGAGCATGGGTGGGGTAGAGAGAGGGGAGACACAGAATCTGAAGCAGGCTCCAGGCTCTGAGCTGTCTGCACAGAGCCCAACGTGGGGCTCGCACTTACAAACTGTGAGATGATGGCCTGAGCCCAAGTTGACACCTAACCAACTGAGCCACCCAGGTGCCCCAGTTAGTAATGCATTCTAAACAGAATTCAGGCTGGGGTAGTAAATTAATAGAAAGTAACAAGGATTGTTAATACAGTTTTCTCAGCCCTGAATTCCCTGTCTCTGGTGATAAGACAGGATACAGGGAGGGTGCTTTTCACATGGGAGATTTATTTCCTTTTGTCAGGATAGAGGAGGGTCTGAGTGTCCTTCTTACAAATAAAGTAACTTTTAAAAATAATAATATTCCAGGGGCTCCTGGCTGGCTCAGTTGGTACAGTACGTGACTCTTGATCTCAGGGTCTTGAGTTTGAGCTTTATGTTGGGAATAGAGTTTATTTTTTTAAGGAAACACATACATACATACATAAAGTAATCATATGCCAAAGTGCCACATTTTGGGCATCTTGCCCTTGGCCTCTACAATGGTATCTTAGTCAATGTCAATATTTCATGCCAAATCACCAAGAAATTAATATGAACCTGTGTAGATGTGATCGGGCAAAGCCACAAGCATGGTTTGTGTAGCAAAGGCAAGAATCCATTTTTGATAACTCATACTGTACATATAGGACAGCAATGGAAGTCCAGATGAAAAAAAATACCTTGGGATCAGGGAATGAAGTAGGAAATAATGTCAAATGCTGTCAAGTTGCTGGTGTTAAGCAAAGCATATGAAAGTTATTAAGAATGCAGCATTAGGCTCATTAGCCTTAGACTCACACAACCCTAGTTTGAATCCTAGAGCTTCTACTCACCACCTTATGAAGACTTTCTAGTAATTACTTAATTATACACAGAAGGCACTGATAAACACATGAATAAATTATCTAATTAAACCCAAACTAAAAATGATCCCAAATCAACTTCCTGTTAGCTTGATCCAAAACATGCCCACATCCATCTCACCACCAAAAATATGATAGGAAGTAGGAGTGGCAGAAGACAGTAGTCTTAAATTGCAGTCAATATTCTTGCTTTAATGAACTTTACAAAAATATAAGAGACATAGCATGGCCTTTATATTACTTTTCTATTGCCATATAACAAGATATGAAACTTAGCTATTTAAATTAACACCCATTTATTTGGATCACAGTTTGGTAAGCCAGAAGTCCAGATGTGTTATGATGGTTCTCTGCTCAGGATCTCTTAAGGTGTCAGACAGCCTGCATTCTCATCTGGAGCTTAGAACCCTTTTTCAAGCCTACATGACTGTGGCAGAATTCAGTTCCTTGTGGTTGTAGGACTGAGATCATACTTTGCTCCTAGCCAGTAGCTGGAACCATTCTCAGCTTAGAGATCATCCACATTCCTTGCCACATGGCTCCTCTATCTTCAAAGCCAAAAGTGGAAAATCTCAGTCCTGTTGAATCTCTTTCCTTTCATGCTTCAAATCTCTCTGACACAAGGAAGAGCTATCTCTTTAAGGACTCCATCCAATTAGGTTGGGCCCACTTAGTGATTGTCCTTTGATTGACTCAATGATTTGAGACTCTGCATCAGAAAAATCTCTTTTGCCATGTAATGCAACATAATCATAGGTTATCTTATATTCACAGGTTCCATCTATAATCAAAAGGAGGGAATCAGGAAAGTGTGAAGGTCATTGAGGGGATCATCTTAGAACTTTGCCAACTATTACCCTTCCCAGAGGCCTAATATGGTGCCCATACAAATCCAGGGACCATGAAATGTAAGCTTCATTAGTTTCAAGGTGAATTCACCTCTGCATTACCTCCACTCATTCTGAGTTTTTCACTTTACCTATACAACTGCATTCTGCTAAAGGGACCCCTAAACCTCAACCGTACATAATCATGAAATAGTTCCTGCTTACAGTTCTAACAGAAGTTACAAGCTGAATGACCAACACTGGTTTTGCATTTACCTATATTGGGGATGATAGAACCTTACATCTTGGGCATGCAATGAAAGGTAGTCATGATTTCTTGTATATCCACTAGAGTATTTTGGATTGAAGCTGGATAGGTTGGGGGAGACACAAAGGCAAACCACAAGGAAATGGTCCTTGTCCTTTAGAGACATTTGGGAACCTTATCATTACTTAGCCTGCTATGTGGCCCACATGGGGATGGTTGCTTGCATAGGGGAGTGGGCTATTCCACACATGCTCTCTCAGCAGTCTGTGAGGTAGGGATTATTAGTCAGTCCATAGGAATTTGGAGAGAATAATGTCCAGTGCAGATTGGAGTTACTAGAGAAAAATTCAAAGGAGAAGCAAATGACCAAATTAATCTACTTTATTTCCTGATTTTACCTTGCTGTTCTCTTCAAACACTGTATGGTAACCCCACAATCCATTGAATAATCTTAGATTCTCTATCTTGACATTTAAGACAACCTGAGTCACAGATTCTCGGCTTTGTCAACCATTTTTCCTCTGCTTCAGCCAAAAGAGACCCCTAATTAGTGTGACCCAAACATGCTTTATACTTACCCACTCTGTGCACTTGCTGTGCCATTCTCCTAGAATGAGTAATTCCTGAAAAGAAAGGAGTAGAAATAGATAATATAAAAGAAAGTACATCGTGTAAAACAATTGTTCCTTGGGATGTTTCAGGAGAGCCATGAGAAGCCAGCCCTATGACAGCAAAGTCTTCACGGCACCATTGCTTCTGGAGAGAACGAGATAGTTTATCTCAACCTAGAGAAAAAGGGATTCTTTCAGAGCACTATAGATCCATTGCTTAGTTTGTAGTCTATGTCTGATTTCATTACTTATCATGGTATGTACATGATCTTTTCACTTTGAACACTTTTGATCCTTTCTTCCATTCATTCTCATGCCTCCACTTTTGCTACAAGTTCCTCAATTTATTCCATGCACTCTTTGAATAAACATTCTAGAACTCTTCTTCAGCCAAATGGAGCATAGGTGGAAATATTCTCCTCCCAATGAAGTAGATCTTAATCAATCTTGCTCACACACACAAAAAAGCCCTTAAGCTGACTGCATTGAAAACTCCTTCTCTGAAGAGCAAACACAGAAGAGAGGAATTCCCAGTGTGATCATAGAAAGAATGTTAACGCTTACAGCCTGGACATTAGGCCTTGGTGAAGTGGCTCACTGTGTAGCAGATAATGTTGCTTTGTAGGTTAGTCCAAAATTCGTTCTGAGAGCTGACTAGACTGGGAGTTTAAAAAGTAGTGCACCCACAGGTCTGTGCTCCTCTGACTTGGTGACTATTTCAGGTTATAGGGTCTGCCAAGACCACCAAGCTGCCACGACCACCACAAGGCACAGAATGGGTTGCTACAGGGATGCCTGGGTGGCTCAGTAGGTTAAGTGTCAACTCTTGAATTCAACTCAAGTTATGATCTCATGGTTCCTGAGTTCGAGCCCCACGAGTTCAAGCCCCACGAGTTTGAGCACGTGTCAGGCTCTGTGCTGACAGTGGGGAGTCTGTTTGGGATTCTCTCTCCCTCTATCTCTGCCCCTCCCTGGCACTCTCACAAGCTCTCTCTCTCTCAAAATAAATAAACAGTTAAAAAAAAAGAATGGGTTGCTGCATTCATTCACAAGCACTGTCACTTCTTTTATATACTTTGCATTGTATATTTGTTACTTTAGTAGTAACCAGTGTCACACCACTTGGCACCAAATCCAAATCATCATTCTTGCACATCTCTGAATTCAGACTAGACTAAAAATTTAGAAATATAAATTTGTAAATGCTATAAGGATACAATTTAATAAATTGGCTTTTGACCTCATTTATATATGAGAAAATAGAGACAGAAAAAGATTAAATATGTTTCTAAATTCATCTAGCAAGCCAGGAAAAAGATTGGCCCTGGAATGCATGTCTGTGGAATCCCAGCTATTGTTACTAGATTCCTTGGCTAGCCTATATAATTCAGGAGGGACTTTTCCCCACATCTCACCTTCCAGAGTTTTTCAGAATATGTAGGGGTATTCCCTTGGTGAAAGCTGCTCACAAAAAGTGGACAGTACAGGCCTTTTCAGGTAGCAGGATTTGAAGGTATCAGAAGGCAAGCAGGGCAGCCATGCAAGCCAGGGGGAAGGCAGTCAGCCCCTGGCAGCTGCTGCCATGACAACCGTCTCCAGGGGCGTGGCCTTTCTCTGGGGGATCTGAGGAAGCCCAGAGTGAGTTTCTGGTTTAGGGATTCCTGTTCCTTGATGAGGCTGCACTTCTGTGGCAGAAACAGAGCCCCTCCCTCTGAGTCTGTCTACAGCACAGACTCCATGGAGGTCTGGTTTTACTTTGCAGGGCCTGTCTGCCTGGAGTTGAGGAGAAATGCCCTCCCCAGCTCAGAGGTTCCCCCTTCTTCTGCCACCTCTGCATTCTTTCCTAATGACACCCATGGCAGTACTTTAGTCTCAAGATTAGCTGCTGTGGATTGCAGCAGGCCCTATTCAGCCTGTAGCTCTCAGGCTCTCCCAAATAGCCAAGTGGAAATGGAATGACAAGAGTCTTCTCTTTTCTGCTTCTGGCCATCCTGACTGGGACTACCTCCTCTCCTCTCCTCTCCTCTCCTCTCCTCTCCTCTCCTCTCCTCTCCTCTCCTCTCCTCTCCTCTCTTCTCCTCCCCTCCCCTCTCCTCTCCTCTCCTCTCCTCTCCTCTCCTCTCCTCTCCTCTCCTCCCCTCTTCTGTCCTCACTCCTCTAGTCTCCTCTCCTCTCCCTTACTCTCTTCTCCCTCTCTCCTCCCCTCCTGTCCCTTCCTCACCCCTCCCCTCCCCTTCTCTGTCTCTCTCTGTCTCTCTCTCTCTGCTTATGCCCAGAGAAACAAGGAAGGGACTCTGAGGAAAGGTGGGGTAGCAACTTAGGCTTCTGGGGAATACTTCGGGGCTGGGAAGACAGGCCCAACAGGGGCCAAAGGGAGGCAGTACTGTTGCAAGATTTTTTACTTCAATACCTGGGGTTTGTCATCTTGTTGCTTTTTATAGGTTTTTTTTTAATTTTTTTAATGCTTATTTATTTTTGAGACAGAGAGAGACAGAACATGAATGGGGGAGGGTCAGAGAGAGAGAGGGAGACACAGAATCTGAAGCAGGCTCCAGGCTCTGAGCTGTCAGCACAGAGCTCGACATGGGGCTCGAACTCATGGACCGTGAGATCATGACCTGAGCCAAAGTCGGACGGTTAACCGACTGAGCCACCCAGGCGCCCCATCTTGTTGCTTTTTAGAATGAAGAGGTGGACACAAAATGAGCAGCAGCCAAAGTTTATTAGAGTATAAGATCAGACAGGAGGAAGAGTATGAAAGCTCTCTTTATGGAGAGGGGGCATTTGAAAGTGAATGCCGGCAACAATAAGCAAGGGCCTTTGTTTTATAAGGTTCTGGTCCCAGCCCCCCCCCCCCCATTCCCTTCCCCCCTTGTTCCTTCTCAGGTTCTACCCTTATTGGCTTGATAGTTTTAGGTGCTGGGTTGTCCATTCCTGATTGGCTCAGCTCCATTGTATGAGGGGTGGTCTATGGCCATATCATTCCTTCTGGGTCATATGTCTTATGGTCTACTAGTTATTTTTAGTTAGGTCTTTTGTCAAATTCCTGAGGGGTAGTAGGTGGTGTCTGTCACATTCTTAAGAGGAACCTTAGGCCCAAGGGGGTTTTCTGTGGTCAGATGCCCCAAGTATTGTTCCAAAATATGTTTTTCCCCACTCAGGAACCTCAGGCCCTAACCTTTCCCTCTCTGCCTACAGAATCCTGTCTTTTCCTATCATAGTACCAGGCTCTGGGCTGGGCAGGACCCAGACTGCCACTTACTCACTGGAAGGTTCTGGAGGCCTGGGAACTTTACCCCTCTTTATGCCTCTGTTTGTTTGCTCCTTGTCCCTAAAAGATGGAGGAAGGGGTTGTGGTAGAACAATCAGGGGCGCCTGGGTGGCTTAGTCAGTTAAGCGTCCAACTTCAGCTCAGGTCATGATTTCACCATCAGTGATTTCGAGCCCCATGTCAGGCTCTGTGCTGGCAGCTCAGAGCTTTGGATTCTGTTTCCTTCTCTCTCTGCCCCTCTCCCATTTGCTCTCTCTCTCTCTCTCTCTCTCTCTCTCAAAACTAAATAAACATTAAACAAAATAAAAAAAAGAACAATCAGTGAGGTTCCTTCCAGCTCTAAGATGCTAGGACTTCACCCTACCTACAATGGTGAGGAGGGGCTTCTCTTAGGAACACCATTTGGCCTGAGTGGGGACCTCTCCAGATTGTGGCTGCTGCTGCTGTTTTCCTCAGAATCCAGACAAGCTCAGGGCACAGAACTTGTCCTATGTTGTCCTTCCCTGCTAGACTCCAACATATATACTCACAGCCTTCCCCTTAGCCTCAGGGACTCTCAGATGGACCCAGAACAATTGCAGTCTGAGATCTGAATGACAGAGGTTGGAATAGAGAAGACAAATTCACAATCTTGGATACTTGCTTCGAAAAACTTACATTTAATGAGTGTTTTGCTGTCTTCTGTCCTGTACATGCCGATGAATAAGACACAAATGTCCCTGAAGAATTCACTGACTTATAGGGGAGATAGATGTCTAAACACAGTTTTAACACAGGATAATAATAATGTCTGAGTCACCTGGTGATTTAGGAGCACCAGGAAAAGAACACCTAACTCAGCTTGCTCTGGTGACTGCCAGGGAAGTCCTCTGGGAGTAAGTGATAGTGTAGTTGAATTTTAATGATTGAATAAGATTTTGTTTAACAGAGAAGGGAAGGGCAGTCTAGACAGAAGAAGCAGCAGGAAAGAGTTTGAGGCAAAGTCTTGGAGGCTTGGCCTCAAGGGTCTGACTGGACCAAACCAGTCCAATTCTGACAAGAATTCAGATGCCAAATGTCCATCACAGAGGCGAGTTTGGCAGTATACCCTAAGTGTACCCTATAGCCCCACAATCCTCCTGGTCACTAATCCCTGAGAAATACTTACGTATATGCACAGAGAAGCATGCAGACAAAAGGCCGTTGCAGCATGGTTGTATTAGCAAAGCACTGGAAACCATCTCAGTCTCTATCATTGAATAAACTACAGTATGTTCATTCACACTATGCAATGTATGCAGCAGTTACATATGAATTTGATCTATAGGTCTAACGTGGGATTTTTTTTTTTTTTGAGCACAGCAAACTCAATTCTGACACTGAGGGAGTGTCAGATCCCACAGATTAAGGGCTGGGTCCCACAAGATTTCACCCCACCCCTTCAAATGCCAACCTTAAGAGGAACAGGGGTGAGGTCCAAAAGGATCCCAAATGCAGGAGCTTCTGTCCTCAGAGAACTTGGGTGCGCCATCCTCCCAGGAGGTGGATGTATTCACCAACCTGGAAGCTCATCAAATCTTGTTCAAAAGTTTTCATATAGCTTAGTCTGTAGCTTTCTTCACCTTCCTCTTCCCAGAAGTTGGTGAGAGGGGCTGGAAGTTCAACTTGGTCTTTCTGGTAACCAGTGTAACCTTGAGGCTGTCAAAGGGTCCCACCCTAGATCACTTTATTATCATAAACTCAAAAGGGGCTTCTTATGAATGACAAAAGACATTCCTATCACTCAGGAAATTCCAAGGGTTTGAGGAGTTTTATGCAAGGAACTGGGGACAAAGACCAAAAATGTATTTATTATATATCACAATAGGTAACAACATAGATAGATTTGCAAGACACATAGTTGAGTAAAAAAAGAAAAGAACATTTTGTCGAATGAAATGTAGGGTATAATGCCATTTATATAATGTCATTTGGATTCTGTGAATATGTGTGTATGTGCATGCATGTGTATGTAAGCGTGTGTGCATGTGATTTGTGTTTCTTCTTATGTGAATTCTCCATGTACTTTGCTCATTTTCTATTGGGTGAGTAGAGATTTATATTTTTCAAAGATATCTCTAAATCTCTAATATGTTTTAAATATTTCATCTCAATTTCTCCTGTGCCATTTAATATTCCTTGAGATTTTTAAAAAAGGTTTTGAGGGATGCCTGGGTGGCTCAGCCTGTTAAACGTCCGAGTCTTAGTTCCCGCTCAGGTCATGATCTCACAGCTTGTGATTTCGAGCCCCTCATCGGGCTCTGTGCTGACAGTGTAGAGCCTGCTTGGGATTTTCTCTTTATCTCTCTCTGTCCCTCCCCTGCTCACACACACACACACACACACACACACACACACTTTCTCTCTCTCTCAAAATAAATAAGTAAACTTAAAAAAGAAAGATTTTGAAAGACATAATTCCTTATTAATTTTTGTGGTTACAAAAGCATATTTGTAGGGGCACCTGGGTAGCTCAGTTGGAAGAGCATGCGATTCTTGATCTCAGGATCATGAGTTTGAGCCCCACATTGAGTGTAGAGATTACTAAAAAAAAATTTTTTTTTAAAAACTTATGCTTGTAGCAAAAAATTCAAGCTCAACAAGGGTGGGCCATGAGACTAGAGGAGTGTTCCCAACTTTTCTGACATCCAAAGATGAATACCATTAGACTCAGCAATAAGAAAGAAGGTGTGAAATTTTAGGAGTCAGTAAGACATAATGATTAAGAGTTCTGACTTAGGAGTCAGACACATTTGAGTTCAAATCTAGATTCTTCCACTTATTGGCTCAAAAAATTCCACAGATTTTTTGAGCTTCAGTTTCTTCATATATAATAAGGTAATAATGTTTTCCTCAATGAGTTGTAATGACTAAAGAAGATCCCAAATATAAAGTACCTGGCCCAAAGTAGTTTCTTGATCATTTTGAATTTCTTTCCCCAACTCCAAACAAAGCTGGTGTTCCTTCCTCTACATTATGCTCTTTGGGGGACCTGTCCATTCATGTGGCCTTCAGACATAGGCCTCTGAGATCAAAGAGAACAATTTTATCTTCCCTATAGACATCACCATCAAAGGGTGTGGTTAATAGAATACCCATATAGATGAATGTCATGGCATATGTGCAAAGAAAAATAAAGGAATAAATAAAATATATGCTATAAGATATAATTACAAATATATAAATAACAGATAAAAGTATTTGAATGTATAATATATAAATAGGTAAAATAATACACATTATATTTAAAAAGTAAATTGATAGAGTACATAAAAGGAGATATACACACAATAAGTAAATATACATCAATATTAACAATTATTTCTCCTAGATAGGGGAATTATAGGTAATTTATCTTTCCTTTTCTACTTTTCTACATATGCATATATTTTCTAGTAGGAACATATAACTTCCACAATCAGAAAAAAAGTGAAAATAGTATAAGACTTTTTAGTTGAAACACATGGACACATGCACACATATACTTATCTTGACTTGAGACAGGGAAAAACCATCTAAGCATACGTTGCTTCTTGTGCCACCTCAGCCCCCAGGAAGAGGCTGATACTGTGTCATTCCAGTGTGAATCAGGGTTGAGGTATTCCCCTCCCTCATATCAAGCCAATAGTTTCTCTCCTTCCCTCTCTCCTTTGTTAGTGGTGTTGAACTCATAGTTCTGGCTCTGGTCACCAGATGGCGTGCTTACTTCTAGTTTCTAATATTATTTAAGGGGCGCCTAGGTGCTCAGTCAGTTAAGCCTCTGACTTCAGCTCCCGTCATGATCTCACCACTCATGGGTTTGAGACTGGCATGGGGCTCTGTGCTGACAGCTCAGAGCCTGGAGCTTCCTTTGGATTCTGTCTCCGTCTCTCTCTTCCCCTCCTCCGCTCACGCTGTGTTTCTCTTTCTCTCAAATATAAATAAATATTGACAATTAAAAAAAATAAAACCATACTATTTAAAACCAATATTGTCTTGGTAAAGAGATTTAAAGAAAACGTTCATTTTTTTTACATATAAGTTATGAATCAGTACATTCAGTACAATCCCACTTCTGTTTGAAAAATACATATTCATAGAAAAAGTTAGAAGGATATATAATTGGGTTCTTCATTCAATAATTGGGCTCTTCATTCATTCAAGTCAATAAATATTCAAGTGGTCTTTACTACATATCAGGTACCACCAGCCACAATCCATATTTCCATGCCAATTTCTTTTCCAAACTCTAGACACTTACATCTAACTTCCTAGTGTACATTTCCAACTGGAGAAAGATAATAATGTAAAAACTCACCCAAATGCACAAGCTTACAATACTTATTAACTCTAAATCAATTATTCCCTAAGGCCTGAAAAACTACAATCTAAATTGGAGGTAGTGTGGGATGCCTAGCTGGCTCAGTTGGTGGAACATGAGACTCTTGACCTCAGGGTTGTGAGTTTTAAGCCCTACATTGGGGTAGAGCTTACTTTAAATTAATTAATTAAAAAATAAATTGGAGTGTATAGAGTGGGGAGAATGCAGAATTTGATTCTGACAAATATGAATTAGAACACAGGATCTGTCTCTTATTTATCTGTATAATTTTCTTTCTTTTTTTTGTATAATTTTATTTCTTATTCATAAAAATAATTGAGTTTGGGTTAGTATTTCTGAATGGGAGAGGAAGGGATCTCTGGGTGTTTTACAAGGAGCCCGAACCTGATCTCTCTATGCTACCTCACCAGAGGGGCTCCCACTCTCAAGCACTGTGTCCTAAAAGCCAGATCATTCTGGTTAAAAGAGGGCTTTCTCTAGGGGCCAGAATCCTCAATGCTTTTTGCTATGGGGTTGCCCAGGCAAGTTGCTTCTTGGATATGTGATTGAAATACTAGCCTTCTGTTTGGGCATGGAGGTGGTTAAGAGACTCAGAGAACCAGGCTGTAGATGCTGCTGAACCTCTACCACCAATGCCCCTGGCCCCCAAGTCATGAGGAGGTCCTAAAATGCATAGGGGTTCTCACACAGGAGGTGAACCCCCTTTTCTCCTAAGTGGTTGGACCACATGCCTTTGCAAATTCCCTTTACCTGGAGTCTCCTCTGCCTCTGGGCCTAGGATGACACAGACATCAGAGGCACTACATATACAGAGCAATGTTCACTGCAGAATCACCAAAACAGGCTGGGGCACGTCTGAGGCCCCTTGGGGAGTCTACACAAGGTGGGTAGAAGAAGGATGCTTGAGGTCTTGTCTGAGGTCTAATCCCGTTTATGGAAAGGCTAACTTATTAAACTCAGAGAAGAGCCAGCTCCTTCTGCTTCAGCCTCAAGTTACTTGGTTAGACCCAGGTCGGACATCTGCCTACTTAAAGATTATCCCAACCAATGTTTCCAGTTATGAATCCTTGGGACTTTATCTCTTCCCCTAAAAAAAGTTCCCCAAAAGAGAAAGGGAAAATGAAGGAAAGGCAAAGTGTTCTGACTTGGCAATGGGGACAGTTGTTGCCCCCCAGGTAAGTATGTCCAGGACAATCTGGCCATCAGCCTCAGAGGGTCTGGTGCCTGCTGCAGCCTGGAGCAGAGAAACCAAAATCAGATGCACCCTGCAGAGGAGTGTGACTTGGATGAACCCTTCCACATCCTGCCTAAATGCCACCCCTCTGAAAGCCAGAGAGTTGGATTCTCCCTGTCTTATCAAACTGGTACAGTGAGCCTCTGGAAACTTATTTCACTCCAATGGAATCCAGCCCAACCAGCATCCATCAAGCTGCCATGACCTTGAAGAATGGTCTGGAGACATGAAGATCGCCCCCAAATGGCAACATACAGTGAAAAATAAAAACAAAAAAAAAGTCAAGGGCACAGGGCTGGCTTACCATTTTGTGAGCTGATTACCAAACAACTTTAAATTTACTTTTGATGCATTTTTCTCATATTGGAAGAAAGGAATGCAAGGCATTCCATAATGTCAGTCATGGAAAATCTATCTTGTTATTTTATTGTCCTCTTAGCTTTTCATTCTGTGTATAGTCTTGCTTCACTGCAAGAATTCTATATATTTTTGTCTTTAAAAAATAATGTTTTCATTTATTTTTGAGACACAGAGAGACAGAGCATGAGCAGGAAAGTGGCAGAGAGAGAGGGAGACACAGAATCTGAAGCAGGCTCCAGGCTCTGAGCTGTCAGCACAGAGCTTGATGTGGGGCTCAAACTCACAGACTGTGAGATCATGACCTAAGCTGAAGTTGGACACTTAACCAACTGAGCCACCCAGGCGCCCCAAATTCTTTATCTTATGTAGTAAAATTGATAAGGTTGTTTTTAGTTTCTTAAAAATATGCTTGGACAAGGCTTTCACTTTTTTAAAAAAGTGTATTTTGAGAGAGAGAGACACAGCATGAGCAGGGGAGGGGCGGAGAGAGAGGGAGAGAGAGAGAATCCTAAGTAGGCTCCACACTGTCAGATGCAGGGCTAGAACTCATGAACTGTGAGACCTACCAAGAGTAGGTCACTTAACCGGACAGAGGCAGCCAGGCACCCCAAGCCTTTCACCCTTTTAAATTTTGATACAATAATCTGCATTTTCTTTTATATTATGATTTATTCTTACTAAAACCAGGAGTATACTGCATATAGCAGTGGTTCTCTAACTTGTGTGGTAATTGACAGAAAAGGAAATGCAGTGGGTCTGGGGTAGAGCCCAGTCTTTGCATTTTTTATAAGAGAAATGCTGATATATAAAATATGTAAATAATTTTAATGTTGAATTTGGTGAAGGAATTCCTCCCCACAGTGATCCTTTTGGAACTGCAAATCATACTTTCTAGAGAAGTGAACATACTGAAGCTACATAGTCAATCAGACAAACTCAGGGTTCATGACTGGGTCATAATTTTAAAAAATTAACCACTATCCATGTTTCTAGAATCAACAGGAACAATAAAACAAAATCTTAGGTGTTATGAGGGTAGTTTGAGAAATCATAATATCTGATACACACAGGCATATATATGTATATGCATACACATAGATAATACTTTAATGACTTACAAAGTACTTTTGAATGTTTCTTGGTGATGAGGGGTGGGGTAGAGGGGAAATGTCCTAACTTGAGGCTAAGTCTTACCTTCCTCTCTAATTTATACAAGTTGAGCAAGTCAGCTGACTTGGTTAAGGGAAGTCTGCCAGAAACCCTTGGGAGGGAACTCACCCTAAGGCAAATATTAGGTACCTAAAACCTTAGTCATTTTTGAAGATTATTGGGAGAGATTCCAATTCTGAATACATAGCATTGTGTCTGGCTTGCAAGTTTGTCTCCTAGCCCAGGTCTCAGTGAACTCATGTTTGAATCCAGTGGAGAAACGAGAGGCTTTCAGAAAAAAAGGGACAATTTTGCTAAGAATTCTTTAAAACATTGAGGTTTAAGCAGCACTGGGATGATATGCACCTGTATAATATTAAAACCGAAGGAGGGGCATTCTCCATTTACCTGTAGGAGACTGAGTTCAGCTTTGGCCCAGAGGGACTCCAGAGAAATCAGTGAAGCTTTGCAACTGGAGGACCCAGGCACCTTGGCTGTGGTGGGGGTCAGGAAAGGACCAAGACCCAGGGAAAAGGGCAGCTATTCCCAGTAGATGTGGCAGTGTCCAAGGGAAGGGAATAGCAGGACAGAAATAGAATGTGTCATTCACCTGGAATCTCACAGGAATTATTTGTGAGTGTAAGTGAAATCTTTGGGTTCTATCCACTGAATATTTGAAGCGTATCTTATAGGGGTTGGGGGTCCTGCATATGCAGGTGGAGGAAAACCATAGAGCTCTAGGATCTTCATTTGGTTCCACAGCAGCCTTGTAAATCCAGCATTATTCCTATTTAAATAGAAAAAGAATGACCCTTAAGTAGAAGTACCTGGTTTATTTTTCTGCCTAAGAGATTTAAAGGAAACATGGGATTTACTTTTCTTTAAAGTTCTGACAAGTATTTATTAAGTGCCACATTGTCTTTATAAGTCGATTGACAGTTTTTAAATTTTTCCCCATATTGTTTTTTTCAACAAAAGCAAAATATGTTTGTCTTGAAAAATGAGAAGCTCCCATTAAGCAAAATGAAAAACCAAAACACCTGTTATTTTACCACATGGATAGCCACTGTTAAGACATTTAAGTATATACTTTGTTTTTTCTTTGCATATTAATATACAAATATACATTTTTTACAAAAATGGGATGCTACATATACTTTTTGAAAATTGTTTTCACTTCACAATATATAATGTACACCTTTTCATGCAAATGGGTGAGAGGGAGACTTGCAGCTTGTGGGTGGGGAAAACCCAATTTTATGCCAGTTACAAGCAAAACACCTAAAATAAAGCCACGCAAAAAGTTAAAATTGAGATGGGGAAAGTGCATGAGATGAGAAAATGCAAACAAAGTTCAGGTGGCAACCTTCTATCAGGGGAAACAATTAAAGGCGGAACACATTAAATAGGATAAGGACGGTTCCGTCTCGCCTTCCAATGCATGACCATTAATTTGTTTCGTACTCTTTTCATTTCTTCCATCTCCTCTGCCACCTTTATCATCTCCTCGTTGCTCAAATTTCGGCCGTGTATGTCCCCTCTAAATTGCGGGCGAGAGCGAGCCAGCCTCTCTTTGAAGCTTCCTTCTTCCAGCTTATGTTTTCCCACTCCACAAGGAGGCTGCTCCATGGGAGGGCGCTCTTCAAAAAGGTCCCTTCTAGAAAGGCGCTCCGGAGGAGGGCGCTCGTCGGACACGAGCATCTCGGGAAGCAGCTCAGGAAGGAGCTCCTCAGGAAAGAACTCCTCCTCTGACGACTGCTCCTCGGAAGACGGTTCTTCCGGAGACTGCTTTACGGGAGAGTGTTCCACAGGAGGCCGTTCCTCATCCGTCTTGGGCGCGCTCTCTGGCTGTTCCTCATTTTCTTTGCATGATTTTTCCATCTTGAGGATCCTCTTTAAGTACAGTTATTCATAGGAGACAAGGCAGAGTCGAGTAAACACACTTGGTGGCTGGATCAAAACCCTGGCCACGGGTTCCCATAACTGCCTTTTCCTGAGTTGGGGGCCCAGGTCCCCCACCTATGCTTGTCGAGGGGCTCTCTGGCCCTGGGGACCGCGCCGCACCCCGTTAGCCCCGCTCGCCCCCTCCTTCCCGAAAGCCCACCATTTTCCCAGCAGGCCTTGCCAGAGGCCTCTCCCATTGTGACAGGGGCGGGGCGGGGCGGTGGTACTGCGGACTCCGTTCCAGTCAGCGTCCTCCCACGCACCCCATCCCCGGGCCATTGCCCACCCCTTCCCTGACCTGGACCTCTCCTGGCGGTTTGCTCTAGGCCTCCTCTCCTCGAGGCGCACCGCTGTGACCCGCAGACCTGCAGACAGACGCAAGACAGGGTAGGGGGCGGAGAGTGGGGAGGAGGGAAGGACTAACTGACAACATACGTCCCTTTCCTGGGCATTAGCCGCCGCCCCCGCGTCAGCCCCCACTGCCTCCCCTCCCCCATGCCCCACCATCCTATACCTCGCAGTGTTCGTCATTTCTTTTCAGGCGGCAAGTGGAAGCGAAGGCTTATTTAGAAACTATTTCTAAGTCTGTGACTCCCAGGGGCCCCCACTCACCTCCCCACCTCGCCCCAAGGCCACCATTTTCTACACCGAAATGTTGGGGCGGGGGGGGGGGGGGGCGGGGCTGGATATAGGGAAAGGCCTGATACTCTCTGCCATCCCGATCCCAGGGGTTATTGGGCAGCATCGACACTCAAACCGATTTAAGGGGACCAAGGGGACTTACTTCCTCCTGCTTTTTCCCCTTGACCAAAGGGCAGTAGGCAGACGGTGTCTGGACAAGCAAAAAGGACCTGGACGAGAGGGACTTGGGCAGACATAGGCTCCTGGTCACGTGAGGGCCGCGCGTCACAGCCTAGCTCAGATCCCCAGTTAACCACTTTGACCGGCGGCCTTGCTGCAGCACCCTTCCTGTATTTCGCAACTCTCAACACACCAGGCATCGTCGCTCACCTCTTTGTTTATATTTGCCTTTTCTGGTTACCAGAGACTGTCAGCATCCAGTCTTGGGAGTTATTGCCTCTTCCTCTTTGCTGCTTACCCTGATACCACCTCTTATTCTCCTGTTGTCAAACACCAAGGCCCATTATTTCACCTACAGTCCAGATCCTGCACTGAAATTTGACTATTTTTACTTAATGAATCAGTATCATGTCTCCTTTCCCAGTCTTAATCCACATCCATACCCATGACTCCATCATGTCCGTTTATGCTCTATCAACATGGTTTTTACTTCTTGTCACTTTTATGGAAGATAAGCTTTCACTTTTCCATGACCTGAGGATTTTTTTGAGCCCCCAAACCTGTATCACAAATAGAGGCTGCAGTCTAAATTTGTAATCATTCAGTTCTAGAACTCTAGAAAGAGTTGTTTGTAAAGTATGCAAATCTAAAAACATAAATACTTTGATGATTTTCATAAACCAAAATACACATTTGTCCATCTAAGTACAAAAAATCTAAAGATTTATTTTCTGAAATGGGAGCATTTGGGGTGGAGAGTGTGGCATTATATATACAATTAAAAAAAAATTAGGTAAACTCCACGACACACATGGGGTTCCAACTCGACCCAGAGATCAAGAGTTGCATGTTCCACCAAGTGAGCCAGCCAGGCACCCCTATATATACTATTATGTGTGTGTGTGTATCACACACACACACACGCAAACACACACTCTTCAGTAATTATTCATAATAGAAGAAATACTTTTCTGGGACTCTAAATCCTTAACCGGCCACCTCTTGGTGTTGCTGGTTGATAAAGTGTGTATTAATTCATTAAATCAGCAAATATCTGGGTCCTGGACTGCTGTATCCAAAAGATTCAGCGCAGAAGACATTCATATTCAACTATGCAATAATTCTGTTCATCACACATGGAGTAGCAGGATTAAAACCATATTAACATACTCAATTGTCTTTACAAGTATGTATGTTTGAATCTAATGGTGTTTTTTTTTAAGTTTATTTATTTTGAGAGGGTGAGCGTGAGTTTGGGGTGGGCAGAGAGAGAGGGCGAGAGGGAGAATTCCAAGCAGACTCCATGCCATCAGCACGGAGCCCGAAGTGGAGCTCGAGCTCACAAACCATGCCATCATGACCTGAGCCAAAGTGGGACTTTTAACAGACTGAGCCACCCAGGTGCCCCTGAATCTAATGGTGTTATGATCTTCAATCTCCCATCCCTGCATCTTACCTACTCACATCAGCCTGGATGCTACTTCTCATGCAGGTGCCCTTTCTTCTGGAAAGTAGACTATACCTCTCCTCTCTGTATTTTATACTTTCAGGGTTGATGGCTGTCAGATCTGTTAGGACCCTGGGATTTTTTTTTTCAAGCCCAGGCCATCTAGTAAGTTTCCAAACAGAAATTCATTCAGGAAATTTCCCAGTTTAAGAGATTTTTTCCCAACATCTAATTTATTTTGTGTTGAGATAGAAGCAAGACAGATATTAGTTCACTTTTATATCTTTTCTCTAACTTTTACTTTTCCATTTTTCAGTGATGTGTGTCTTTTAAAAGCCAAGTTTCACTATACCTTCTTTATTCTTTTCACCAAAGTTTGGCCTCATCTCTTTCCAAGAGGACCCCCATTTTATTCACATTTCATCATTTCTGACCTTTTCCCCCTTATATCCTGTGATGGAGAACTCACTACCTTAAAAGACACCCATTGAAATTTCAGACAGTTTTATTCAGAGTAGTTTTTACTTTTGTTGAGCTGAGGTCTGCCTCCCAGTAGTTGACATACATTTGGTGTTGATTCTGCTTTCTGGAGTGGTACAAAACAAGTATTAGAGTTAATATTCTAGTTCTTTCCCTTTCCCAGCTGTGAGACATACCAGGCAATCCACTTGAATTTTCTGTGACTCAACTTCTTCATCTGCAAAATTGGAGACATAATAGTACGTATCTCAATGGATTGATAAAATCAGTAAATGAGTCAGTATATGTAAAGGACTTGGAAAGGTGCCTAGCACATAGAAAGCACCCTGTAAGCATTAACTATAATAATAGAAATAGTAATAATAATAGTATGACCTAACGCTAATAATATTACTAATTATTGTTTTTAATTAACACTAATTGAACACTTATGCCAGGCATTGTGCTAAGCATTTTCAATATGCTATCTCATTTAATCCTTAAACAATCACACCAAGACTTTTTTAGTCTTAACCTCCCCAGTTATTTTCAGTACTTTCTAATGTGATATACTTTTTCAAAGTCACTCACCATCCTACATGCTCCTGAATTCATAAATGTCTCTGAAAAAATACTGAATGTTCTGCCTTGTGTTGAATGGAGTGATCTTATCACACCCTTCACTATAGAATAGCCACTATACACCTGTAGATGAATCCTAAGATCATAGTTAGATTTTGTGGGTGCCATATTACACAGTTGAATCCACTTTAAATTGCAATCACCTGACACTCCCAAATCTGTTTCACATATCCCTGTTAATAGCCTTATATGAATCACTTTAATTTTAAAAATTTTAATTCCAGTACAGTTAACATATAGTGTTAAATTACTTTCAGGTGTACAATATAGTATTCAATAATTCTATCTATATATTACTTAGTGCTCATGAAGATAAGTGTATCCTTAATCTCTTTTACCTATTTCACCCATTCCCCACCCCCTACTTCCTCTCTGGTAACCATTTGTTCTCTATAGTTAAGAGTGTGGGTTTTTTTTTTTTTTTGGTGTATCTCTTTTTCCCTTCTGTTTATTCATTTCTTAGATTCTACATATGAGTGGGGCGTCTGGGTGGCTCAGTTGGTTAAGTGTTAAGTGTCTGACTTTAGCTCAGGTCATGATCTTGCGTTCGTGAGTTCAAGCCCTGCATCGGGCTCTGTGCTGAAAGCTCAGAGCCTGGAGCCTGCTTCTGATTCTTTGTCTCCCTCTCTCCGCCCCTCCCCTGCTCATGCTCTGTCTCTGTCTCTCAAAAATAAACATTAAAAATTCTACATATGAGTGAATCATATGGTATTTGTCTTTCTCTGACTGGCTTATTTCACTTAGCCTTATACTCTAGCTCCATCCATGTTTCAAATGGCAAGATTTCATTCTTTTTTATGGCTGAATAATATTCCACTGTGTATATATACAACATCTTCTTTATCCATTCATCTATCAATGGACACTTGGGCTGCTTTCATAGTTTGGCTATTGTAAATACTGCAAAAACAGGGGTGCATATATGTGAATAATTTTAATTTTAACCCAAGTATAGAAGCTTCTGTTTTTCTGGGTTAAATGTTGTCTTGTTAGATTTACTCCCTTATTCTTGGACAGAATCCAAATTCTGTCATTCAGTACATTACTACAAAATATTAATTTAAAGCATGCCATTAGTACTAAATAGGATGATAAATTCAGCAAGCTCAGGAAAGATCTGGAGGAGATCTCAGCAAAGAACTCTAACTTCAAATGAAAAAAATTATTTTCCCCTGTTGGGTTTGGCAGCCAAGAGTGTGCCCTGCCAGGCCAGTTCCTCTCCTTTCCTCTCTCAGTGTGACTTTGTAGGGTGGGATTCCTTTCTAGCGCTGCGGATAGAGGACACAGTTGCCTCTGAAAGCTCCCAAACCAATATAAATTAACCCTTGGTGAGAATTTAGTAAACATGGGGGTCAGAAAAGGGAGATATAAAGAATTAGAACGGGGAATGGAAGAATGAAAACAATGTCTTTGTGTTGGCTCTAAGTCTCTGCCTGACAGTAACTGATTTGGGGTTCCCTTGAGAGAAAGCGCTCTCAAGAGGAAGTAAGATGATGGTGCTTCTGCCGTGGTGACACCATTTGTTACAAGGGAATGTGGACTGCTACTTTGTGTGTAGTTGGGGTGGGGGCTATGAAATAACCCTTCTCTTGGATTTGATTTGATACTGCTGACTTAGGGCCCTGTGAGGACATGTTGCTTAGGTCAAAATTTCTAGGGAAGGTTTAAGTCTAAGAAATGCCATTTTAAAGGTGAAACTAAGGTCCTTGGAAGTTACAAATTGTTCCGATGGAAACACACGTGATACTAGCCGAGATAGGATTGAAACCCTAGCAGTATGATGTAAGAGAGGCAACCTTTAACCACTTGTAAAACAGCTCCTGGGCAGTGGGCTCCAGGCACATTTACGTGCAGCCAGGGTGGACAGTACAGGCCTTTTCAGGTAGCAGGAGTTGAAGGTATCAGAAGGCAAAGCAGGGCAGCCACGCAAGCGAGGGGGAAGGCAGTCAGCCCCTGGCAGCTGCTGCCATGACAACCGTCTCCAGGGGCGTGGCCTTTCTCTGGGGGATCTGAGGAAGCCCAGAGTGAGTTTCTGGTTTAGGGATTCCTGTTCCCTGAAGAGGCTGCACTTCTGTGGCAGAAACAGAGCCCCTCCCTCTGAGCCTGTCTACAGCACAGACTCCATGGAGGTCTGGTTTTACTTTGCAGGGCCTGTCTGCCTGGAGTTGAGAAATGCCCTCTCCAGCTCAGAGGTTCCCCCTTCTTCTGCCACCTCTGCATTCTTTCCTAATGACACCCATGGCAGTACTTTAGTCTCAAGATTAGCTGCTGTGGATTGCAGCAGGCCCTATTCAGCCTGTAGCTCTCAGGCTCTCCCAAATAGCCAAGTGGAAATGGAATGACAAGAGTCTTCTCTTTTCTGCTTCTGGCCTCATCCTAACTGGGGTACATTCTCATTCTCTCTCTCTCTCTCTCTCTCTCTCTCTCTCTCTGTCTCTCATTTTCTCTCTCCTTCCCTTTCCCTCTCTCCCTCCCTACCCTCTGTCACTCTGCTTATGTCCAGAGAAACAAGGAAGGGACTCTGAGTAGCAACTCAGGCTGCTGGGAAATTACTCATGGACTGGGAAGGCAGGTCCAACCTGGGCCAAAGGGAGGCAGTACCAGGCTCTGGGCTGAGCAGGATCCAGGCTGTCACTTACTCATTGGAAGACTCTGGAGGCCTGGGAGCCTTCTACCCATCTTCATGCCTCTGTCTGTGTCCTCCTTCTCTCTAAAAGGTGGAGGAAAGAGTTGTGGTAGAACAATGAATGAGGTCCCTTTCTGCTCTAGGATGCTAGGACTTCATGCTGCCTACCATGGTGAGGAGGGGCTTCCCTTAGGAACACCGTTTGGCCTGAGTGGGGACCTCTCCAGACTGTGGCTGCTTCTGCTGCTTTTCCCAGAATCCAAACAAGCTCAGAGCATAGAACTTGTCCTATGTTGGCCTTCCCTGCTAGACTCCCAACATATATACTCACAGCCTTCCCCTTGGCCTCAGGGACTCTCAGAAGGGCCCAGGACAACCCCAGTCTCAGGGCTGGATGACAGAGGTTGGGACAGAGGCAGGGTAAGCTACATAATTTATGATGCCCTGTGTAAAATGATAATGCAAGGCCCCTTGTTCAAAGAGCAAGAAAAATGTGCCTTTAAAGGGACTGAAATATAAAGCTTTTCTTTCTCCTGTGGTCTCTCTTTCGATTTTCCATGTTCTTTTTTTAAATAGACTTCAGTTTTTAGGGGCGCCTGGGTGGCGCAGTTGGTTAAGCGTCCGACTTCAGCCAGGTCACGATCTCGCGGTCCGTGAGTTCGAGCCCCGCATCAGGCTCTGGGCTGATGGCTCAGAGCCTGGAGCCTGTTTCCGATTCTGTGTCTCCCTCTCTCTCTGCCCCTCCCCCGTTCATGCTCTGTCTCTCTCTGTCCCAAAAAATAAATAAACGTTGAAAAAAAAAATTCTTAAATAGACTTCATTTTTTAGAACAGTTTTAGATTCAAAGAAAAATTAAGAAGATATAGAGAATTCTCATATATTCCACATCCAGTAACACCTTACATTAATATGGTACATTTGTTAGAACTAAGGAAACAATATTGACATATTATCATTAGCTGAAGTCTATATTTTATTAAAATTTCCTTTGTTTTTTCCTAGTCCTTTGTTTTACCTTTTCTACTCCTGGGCCCCATCCAGAATACCACATTACTTTTATTTGTCATATCTCCTTAGGCTCCCCTTGGCTATTACAGTTTTCTTGGACTTTCTCTGATTTTGATGACATTTACAATTTTGAGTACTAGTCAGGTATTTGTAGAATGGTCATCTAATAGGATTTGGCTGGTTTTTTTCTCTTGGTTAGACTGGGATAATGGGTTTTTGGGAGGAATATCACAGAGATAAAGTACCATTTCATCACATCATATCAAAGCTACATGCTATCATAGGATTTATAAACATTACTGTTGACCTTGACATGGTGCTTTTTATTTATTAGGTAATATTGTTCTACTTTTGCACTGCTGGTGGGTGGGAATACAAACTGGTATAGCTACTCTGGAAAACAGTATGGAGGTTCCTCAAAAAATTAAAAATAGAATTACCCGGGGCGCCTGGGTGGCACAGTCAGTTAAGCGTCCGACTTCACCTCAGGTCATGATCTCATGGTTTGTGAGTTCGAGCCCTGCATCAGGCCCTGTGCTGACAGCTCAGAGCCTGGAATCTGCTTCAGGTTCTGTATCTCCCTCTCTCTCTGCCCCTACCCTGCTCACACTCTGTCTCTCTCTCTCTCTCTCAAAAACTGAATAAATGGTAAATAAATAAATAAATAAATAAATAAATAAATAAATAACCTGGGTATTAAAAAAAAAAAAAAAAGAATTACCCTATGACCCAGCAATTGCACTACTAGGTATTTATCCAAAGGATACAAAAATGCTGATTCAAAGGGGCACACGCACCCAATGTTTATAGCACAACTATCAACAATAGCCAAATTATGGAAAGAGCCAAAATGTCCATCGACTAACGAATGAATGGATAAAGAAGAAATGGCATATATAGACAATGGAATATTACACAATGATCAAAAAGAATGAAATCTCATCATTTGCAACAAAATGGATGGAACTAGAGTGTATTATTATGCTAAGCAAAATAAGTCAGTCAGGGAAGATAAATATCTTATGATTTCATTCATATGTGGCATTTAAGACACAAAACAGATGAACAAAGGGGAATGGAAGGAAAATTAAGACAAAAACAGAGAGGGAGGCAGAGCCTAAGAGATTCTTAAATATAGAAACAAGCTGAGGTTTGCTGGAGGGGTGTTGAGTGGGGGGGATTAGTAATGGGCATTAAGGAGGACAATTGGGATGAGCACTGGGTGTTACATGTAAGTGATAAATCACTAAATTCTATTCCTGAAACCATTATTACACTATATGTTAACTAACTTGGGTTTAAAGAAAATTTTGAAAATAAAATAAAAAGCAAAATATGTAAAAATAATATTGTTCTAAGAAAGGGAAAAGTAAAATTTTAAATTATTACTGGCATGAATTATATAGTTCAGCATTGTATTCTTTGATGCTAGTTTTATTTTTTTATCAAAAATTTTTTAAATGTTTGTTTATTTTTGAAGAAGACAGAGACAGAGTGTGAATGGGGGAGGAGTAGAGAGCGAGGGAGATGCAGAATCTGAAGCAGGCTCCAGGCTTTGAGCTGTCAGCACAGAGCCTGCTTATGCAGGGCTTGAACTCATGAACTGTGAGATCATGAAAGCTGAAGTTGGATGCTTATCCGACAGAGCCACCCAGGTGCCCCTTGATGCTAGTTTTAAATGCAAACACAAGAGCATTGGACTCCTTTTTATATTTTTTGTTACTTTTTTTAACGATTATTTATTTCGAGAAAGAGAGAGAGAGCAAGCAAGCAGGGGAAGGGCAAAGAGAGAGGGAGAGAGAGAATCCCATGCAGGCTCCATGCCGCCAGCACAGAGCCCAATGTAGGACTTGAACTCATGAACTGTGAGACCATGACCCAAGCTGAAACCAAGAGTTGGATGCTTAACTGACTGAACTACCCAGGCACCCCAAGAGCATTTGACTCCTATGTAGAATCACCAAAATTGCACAGTTCATCTTTTGTAGCTTATACATGCATATGTATTTATTTCTTACCAGAATGAAGGAAATGTTGCACAAAACTAAACTATTTTTATTTCTCTTCTTGATACCTGCACATATGGACATTCTACAAAAGAACTGAAAAGAGAATGAACTGTGGGTTGCTCTCACTTTCCCTTTCATTCTTTAAGTTTTTTTTTAATTTATGTAATCTTTTACCCAATGTGGGGCTCAAACTCACAACCCCAAGATCAAGCGTCACATGCTTTTCTGAGCTAGGCAGGTGCCTCTCCCTTTCCTTCTTTGTCATATTTTCAATATAAGTGGTTGACAAATAAAAGGAAATAACACATGTAAGAAAGGATATGATTGGGTTTCTTGGTCATTTGTGTTTTTAGAATGTGATTTTGTGTTGGAAGTAAGTTCTGAGTAGAACCAAAAGGGTGGCCTCTGCTGACTGTTAGGAGTGACAGAAGTAACATGCTTACCATTTACTTGCTTTGAGTCTTGTTCAAATGCATCATGTGATATCTTTGTATGGTTTTGGTAACAGAATAATACTGGCCTCATAGAATGAGTGAGGAAGTATTCTCTTCTATTTTTTTGGAAAAATTTTTGAAGAAGTGATACTCATTGATTTTTATATGTTTGGTAGAATTCACTGGTGAAGCCATCTAGACCTAGACTTTTCCATCTCAGTAGATTTTTGTTTACTAATTAATTCCGTTATTATAGGTGTGTTCATATTTGCTATTTTATCTGGAGTCAGTTTTGGTAGTTTGTGTCTTTCTAGGAATTTGCCCATTTTGTCTATGTTATCTAATGTATTGGCATACACTTATTCATAGTATTCCTTCATAGTCCTTTTATTTCTGTAAAGTCAGTAGTAATATCCTCTCTTTCATTTCTGACTCTAGTAATTTGAATTTTCTTTCTTTCTTTCCCCTGGGTAATCAATCTAAATGTTTGTCAATTTTGGTGATATTTATAGAGAACCAGCTTTTTTATATGTTTTTTTTTTAATTTATTTTTGAGAGAGAGACAGAGTGCAAGCAGGGGAGGGGCAGAGAGAGGGAGACACAGAATCTGAAGCAAGTTCTAGGCTCTGAGCTGTCAGCACAGAGCCCGACATCGGGCTCAAACTCATGAACCATGAGATCATGACCTGAGCTGAAGCCATAGGCTCAACCAACTGAGCCACCCAGATGCCCTGAGAATCAGCTTTTGGTTCTATTGATTTTCTCTGTTTTTTCTATTATCTGTTTCATTAGTTTCTGTCTAGTCTTATTTAATGCCTTCCTTCTATTTGCTTTAGGTTTAGTTTGCTCTTTTTTAGGGTCTTACAGTAGAAAGTTAGGTTATTGATTTGAGATCTTCCTTTTTTAATAGGCATTTACAGCAATAGGCATTGCTTTAGCTGCATCCCATAAGTTTTGGTATGTAATATCTTCAGTTTTATCATCTCAATATACTTTATAATTTACCATTTGATTTCTTTTTGATCCATTTGTTATGTAGGAGTGGTTGTTTAATCTCCACATATTTGTGATTTTCCCAAATTTCTTTGGTTTTTTTTTTCTACTTTTATTCTGTAGTAGAAGAAAACAACTTAGTGGTATTTCTAATCTTTCAAATTTATTGTGGTTTGTTTTATTGCCTAGCATATGGTCTATTCTGGAGTATGTTCCATGTGCACTTGAGAAGAATGTATACCCACTTGCTGGTCAGTGAGATATTCTATAGACTTCTATTAGGTCTAGTTGGTTTGTAATTTTGTTCAAGTCTTCTATTTTTTTAAAGTAATCTCTACTCCCAATGTGGGGCTTGAATTCATGACCCCAAGATCAAGAGTCTTTTTTTTTTTTATATATATATATGAAATTTATTGACAAATTGGTTTCCATACAACACCCAGTGCTCATCCCAAAAGGTGCCCTCCTCAATACCCATCACCCACCCTTCCCTCCCTCCCACCCCCCATCAACCCTCAGTTTGTTCTCAGTTTTTAACAGTCTCTTATGCTTTGGCTCTCTCCCACTCTAACCTCTTTTTTTTTTTTCCTTCCCCTCCCCCATGGGTTCCTGTTAAGTTTCTCAGGATCCACATAAGAGTGAAACCATATGGTATCTGTCTTTCTCTGTATGGCTTATTTCACTTAGCATCACACTCTCCAGTTCCATCCACGTTGCTACAAAAGGCCATATTTCATTTTTTCTCATTGCCACATAGTATTCCATTGTGTATATATACCACAATTTCTTTATCCATTCATCAGTTGATGGACATTTAGGCTCTTTCCATAATTTGGCTATTGTTGAGAGTGCTGCTATGAACATTGGGGTACAAGTGCCCCTATGCATCAGTACTCCTGTATCCCTTGGATAAATTCCTAGCAGTGCTATTGCTGGGTCATAGGGTAGGTCTATTTTTAATTTTCTGAGGAACCTCCACACTGTTTTCCAGAGCGGCTGCACCAATTTGCATTCCCACCAACAGTGCAAGAGGGTTCCCGTTTCTCCACATCCTCTCCAGCATCTATAGTCTCCTGATTTGTTCATTTTGGCCACTCTGACTGGCGTGAGGTGATACCTGAGTGTGGTTTTGATTTGTATTTCCCTGATAAGGAGCGACGCTGAACATCTTTTCATGTGCCTGTTGGCCATCTGGATGTCTTCTTTAGAGAAGTGTCTATTCATGTTTTCTGCCCATTTCTTCACTGGGTTATTTGTTTCTCGGGTGTGGAGTTTGGTGAGCTCTTTATAGATTTTAGATACTAGCCCTTTGTCCGATATGTCATTTGCAAATATCTTTTCCCATTCCATTGGTTGCCTTTTAGTTTTGTTGGTTGTTTCCTTTGCTGTGCAGAAGCTTTTTATCTTCATAAGGTCCCAGTAATTCACTTTTGCTTTTAGTTCCCTTGCCTTTGGGGATGTGTCGAGTAAGAGATTGCTACGGCTGAGGTCAGAGAGGTCTTTTCCTGCTTTCTCCTCTAAGGTTCTGATGGTTTCCTGTCTCACATTTAGGTCCTTTATCCATTTTGAGTTTATTTTTGTAAATGGTGTGAGAAAGTGGTCTAGTTTCAACCTTCTGCATGTTGCTGTCCAGTTCTCCCAGCACCATTTGTTAAAGAGGCTGTCTTTTTTCCATTGGATGTTCTTTCCTGCTTTGTCAAAGATGAGTTGGCCATACGTTTGTGGGTCTAGTTCTGGGGTTTCTATTCTATTCCATTGGTCTATGTGTCTGTTTTTGTGCCAAAGATCAAGAGTCTTATGCTCTACTGACTGGCCCAGCCAGGTGCCCCAAGCTTCTATTTTCTTGTTGATCTTCTGCCTAATTGTTCTATTATATATTTTTAAAGTTTTTATTTATTTATTTTGAGAGAGAGAGAGAGAGAGAGAGAGAGAGAGAGAATGGGGAAGGTGCAGAGAGAGAGAGAGAGGGAGAGAGAGAGAGAATCCCAAGCAGGCTCTACACCATCAGCACAAAGCCCAGTGTGGGGCTTGAAATCACCAAGCACAAGATTGTGACTCAGGCTGAATTCGGACTCTTAACCCACTGAGTCACCCAGGGCCCCTGTTCTATCTATTATTAAAAGTTGAAAGTCTCCAACAGTTATAATTGAATTGTTTCTTTCTCCCTTCATTTTTATTAGTTTTTCCTCACGTGTTTTGATGCTGTTAGTTGCATATATAACTGTTATATCTTTCTGGTGGATTTGCCCTTTTTAAAATTTTTTTATTTTGCTATAGAGCATGAGCAGGGGTAGGGACTGAGAGAGCAGAGAATCCCAAGTACCCTCTACACTGTCAGCGCATAGCCCAACACGGGACTCAATTCCACATACCATGAGACCGGGACCTGAACCAAAATCAAGAGTCAGATGCTCAACCAATTAAGCCACCTGGGTGCCCCTGACCCTTTTATTGGTATAAAATACCTCTATCTCTATGAAAATTTTTTGTTCTAAAGTCTGTTTTGTCTGATATTACTATAGCTATTCCAACTTTCTTGTGGTTACCGTTTGTATAATATATTGTTTTTATCCTTTAGCTTTCAATCTATTTGTATTTAAAAATTTTTAAATATTTATTTTTGAGAGAGAGAGAGAGAGAGAGAAAGAGAGACATAGTGCAAGTGGGGGAGGGGCAGAGAGAGAGAAATAGACACAGAATCTAAAGCAGGCTCCAGATTCTGAGCTGTCAGCACAGAGCCTGACACAGGGCTCGAACCCATGAACCATAAGATCATGACCTGAGCCAAAGTTGGACACTTAATCAACTGAGCCACCGAGTCGACCCTTTTTGTGTTTTTGAATTTAAAATGCATCTCCTAACCAAGAATCATGAAATACCTAGGAATAAACCTAACCAAAGATGTAACAGATCTGTATGCTGAAAACCATAGAAAGCTTATGAAGGGAATTGAAGAAGATACAAAGAAATGGAAAAACATTCCATGCTCATAGATTGGAAGAATAAATATTGTCAAAATGTCAACACTACCCGAAGCAATATACACATTCAATGCAGTCCCAATCAAAATTGCACCAGCATTCTTCTCAAAGCTAGAACAAGCAATCCTAAAATTTGTATGGAACCACAAAAGACCCTGAATAGCCAATGTAATACTGAAGAAGAAAACCAAAGTGGGACTCATCACAATCCCAGATTTTAGCATCTCTTACAAAGCTGTAATCATCAAGACAGTATGGTACTGGCACAAAAACAGACACTCAGATCAATGGAACAGAATAGAGAACCCAGAAATGGACCCACAAACATATGGCCAACTAATCTTTGACAAAGCAGGAAAGAATATCCAATGGAATAAAGACAGTCTTTTCAGCAAGTGGTGCTGGGAAAACTGGACAGCGACATGCAGAAGAATGAACCTGGACCACTTCTTACACCATACACAAAAACAAACTCAAAATGGATGAAAGACCTCAATGTAAGACAGGAAGCCATCAAAATCCTCAAGGAGAAAGCAGGCAAAAACTTCTTTGACCTTGGCCACAGCAACTTCTTACTCAACACGTCTCCAGAGGCAAGGCAAACAAAAGCAAAAATAAACTACTGGGACCTCAACAAAATAAAAAGCTTCTGCACAGCGAAGGAAACAATCAGCAAAACTAAAAGGCAACTGAGAGAATGGGAGAAGATATTTACAAATGACATATTAGATAAAGGGTTAGATCCAAAATCTATGAAGAACTTATCAAACTCAACACCCAAAAAACGAATAATCCAGTGAAGAAATGGGCAAAAGACATGAATGGACAATTCTCCAAAGAAGACATCCAGATGGCCAACCGACACATGAAAAAATGCTCAACATCACTCATCATCAGGGAAATACAAATCAAAACCACAATGAGATACCACCTCACACCTATCAGAATGGCTAACATTAACAACTCAGGCAACAACAGACGTTGACGAGGATGCGGAGACAGAGAATCTCTTTTGCACCTGGTGGGAATGCAAACTGGTGCAGCCAGTCTGGAAAACAGTGTGGAGATTCCTCAAAAAATTAAAAATAGAACTACCTTATGACCCAGCAATTTCACTACTAGGTATTCATCCAAGGGATACAGGTGTGCTGTTTTGAAGGGACACATGCACCCCAATGTTTATAGCAGCACTATCAACAATAGCCAAAGTATGGAAAGAACCCAAATGTCCATCAATGGATGAATGGATAACGATGTGGTATAAGTATCACTCAACAATCAAAAAGAGTGAAATCTTTCCATTTGCAACTAGGCGGATGGAACTAGAGGGTATTATGCTAAGCGAAATTAGTCAGAGAAAGACAAAAATCATATGACTTCACTCATAGGAGGACTTTAAGACACAGAACATGAATACAAGGGAAGGGAAGCCAAAATGATATAAAAACAGGGAGGGGGACAAAACATAAGAGACTCTTAATATGGAGAACAGCAGGTTACTGGAGGGGTTGTGGGAGGGGGGATGGGCTAGATGGGTAAGGGGTATTAAGGAATCTACTCCTGAAATCATTGTTGCACTATATGCTAACTAATTTGGATGTAAATAAAAAAAAATAAATAAAATAATTTTATCAAAAAAATACTTATGACCCAGGTTGAATTAATTTTGGTATATTTATGATGGTAGTGGTGTAAATTCAATCTGTGGCATGTGGATATCCAGTTGTTCCACCACTTTAGTTTCAAAGCTGTTCTTTCCCTGTTAATTCTCTTGGCATGTATGTCAAAAATCAATTGACCTTAAGTATGAGGATTTGCGTTTGGGCTCTCAATTATTTTCCACTGATCTATGTATTTATCTTCATGGCAGTACTACACTGTCTTGCTTCCTGTTATTTTGTAATAACTTTTGAAATTAGGAAGTATGAGATAGCTAATGTGGTTCTTTCTAAGATTATCGTGTCTGTTCTGGATCCCATAAATTTGGAATTATTTTATCATTTTCTACATAGAAGCCAGATAGGATTTTGATAGGGATTGCATTGAATCTGTAGATCAATTAGGAAATATTGTCGTTTGAACAATACTGTCGTTCAATCCATGAACATGAGTATTCCCTTTATTTAGGTCTTCTTTATTTTATTTCAACAACGTTTTGTGTTTTCAATTTATAAGTCTGACATTTCCTTTTTTAGATATATTTCTAGCAATGTTTTTGTTTTTGGTGTTACTGTAAATTGAATGATTTTCTTTTTTTTAAAATGTTTATTTTTTATTTTTATTTTTGAGAGAGAGAGAGAGAGAGAACAAGTGGGGGAGGGTCAGAGAGAGAGGAGACACAGAATCTGAAGCAGGCTCCAGGCTCAGAGCTGTCCGCACAGATCTTGACGTGGGGCTCGAACTCACAAACCCGTGAGATCATGACCTGAGCCAAAGTCGGCCCCTTAACTGACTGAGCCACCCAGGCGCCCCAATGGAATTATTTTCTTAAATTCATTCTCAGATTGTTAATTTCTAGTGTAAAGAAATACAATTGATTTTTAAATTTTTTTTTCAACGTTTATTTATTTTTGGACAGAGAGAGACAGAGCATGAATGGGGGAGGGGCAGAGAGAGAGGGAGACACAGAACCGGAAACAGGCTCCAGGCTCTGAGCCATCAGCCCAGAGCCCGACGCGGGGCTCGAACTCACGGACTGCGAGATCGTGACCTGGCTGAAGTCGGACGCTTAACCGACTGCGCCACCCAGGCGCCCCCAATTGATTTTTATATATTGATATTGTATTGTTTCACAATGTTCCACTAATGTATTAGTTCTCATAATGTTTAATGGATTCCTTAGGATTTGCTATATACAAAAATATGTTATCTTCAAATAGAGATCCTTTTACTTATTTATTTCCTAACTGGATGCCTTTTTATTTATTTTTCTTGACTAATTGCCCTGGATAGAACTTGTAGTACAATCTGCAGAAATGGTGAGAGAGGACATTGCCATCTTGTTTCTGTTCTTAGAGGGGAAAATTTTTATCTTTCTCACTTAAGTGTAATGTAATTTGCATGTTTTTGGTAGATGTCCTTTATCAAGTTCAAGACGTTATTTTGTATTCCTAGTTTGTTGAATATTTTTATCATGACAGGGTGCTGGATATTGTCAAATTTTTTTTCTGCATTTATTGAGATGATCTTGTGGTTTTTGGCTTCCATTCTGTTAATATGGTGGCTTATATTGACTTACATTGACCATGCTGTTAATATAATCATGATTATTTTGAAAACTTTTTTATGAGGAAGAATACACTTCTAGAAACTTTGAAATATATTTATAAATTTGTCATTCCATGGTGTTAGTGCAATAGGCAGTCCACATTGCTTTCTTCTTAGTTTTTACTAAAATGACAGTTTCTGGGGCACCTGGGTGGCTCAGTTGCTTAAGCATCTGACTTCTGCTTAGGTCATGATCTCATGGTTCATGGTTTAAGCCCTGCATTGGGTGAACTCAAGCCCCACTTTGGGCTCTACGCTGCCAATGTGGGATTCTCTCTCTCCCTCTCTCTCTGTCCCTTGCTCACTTGTGCCCTCTCTTAAATAAATAAATAAATAAATAAATAAATAAATAAATAAATAAGAAATTACAGTTTCTAACAGTTAAGAATGCTAATCAATTTATGTAAATTAAAACTACTAGAAATAATCAGGGTGAAAGGAAACAACTATGCATGAAAAGTAGGTAAAGAAAATAGGGTGTGTTTTTTGGATAAGGAAAGATATGAAGGACTTGTTTTTGGTAAGGGAAAAAGAAAGTAATTTTGTCCTAAAGTAGAATGACTGGTTGTTCCAGAATGAGAATGAGGAAAATACAGGACAAAAACTGAATGGATAGAAAGTTTGTACAAAAAGAATCTTAGGAAAGGAATTTTATGTGTGATCAAGCTGGCTAAGATTAGAATAGATTTGTTTATAGGTTTTTAAATAATGAAACTTAATATCAAAAGTACATAGTGCAAAATTATAATTTGTTTTTCTCTCTGTTAAAAAAAAAAGTTTTCTTGGACTATTGGTTGGCTCTTGATAAGAAATTGTGAAATGTTTTTTGTTACCTTTTGTGTAATCTTCCTGAGAAGCAAAGATTTTGTGTCTTGCCAAAATAATTTCCTATGCTTCCTATTGACTTTATCAAGGTATTTGATTACATGGGAGAACTGAGTCTTCTCACTATAAAAAAGAGTTATATTTTATTTACAACATTGTAATCTTCTGTATTTGCTATTAAAATCCTTTGTTATCATTTTGGTTAAATAAATAAGTATTGTTTCATAATGATATGGGATCCTATTTAATAAAATTTTAAATCTTTTGACATTTTTGACAACTTTTCAAAATAAAATGTAAAATAGAGTCATTTGACCACAAACTAACTTTGATATTTTCTAGAGGTCCCCAGAAAATCTCAAAATATTTTTTTTATTCCCCTTGTAAAAGAGAGGTGTTAAACTAATTAGGCTTATTTTATATGTTTAATTACATGGGAAGCATTGCCAAATAAGAAGTGATGATAAGCCTTCTTAGGTTATATACCTATGGAGATATATATATATATATATATATATATATATATATATATATGTATTCCAGAATTGTTTGAAGTTCATGGGAATTTGTCAATCTGTTCATTATCCGATTATTATCTTAAATTGCCATATGCCACAGAAAACTAAATTACCTTTTCAAATAAACTCATCAGATCTTTAACCACAGCCTTTTTTTTTTAAACTCATTTTGTCATTTTCAGACAATTATTGTTTTACTCTGATGCTTTTGCAGAAATGTGTCATTTTCAGAGAGATTCAGGACAGGACTCTGACAAGTACTTTAGAATACATTGTTCTCATAATTTTAAGATCATACCACTAAACTGAGGAAGAATTTCCAGAACTCTAATGAAAAATTGGATTCAAGCAGAACAAGAATTAACATGGTATTTAAAGAGCTGGTGAGGATGATTATAAATTTTATGTATTTTTATTTGAAACAATGCTGTTTCTTTAATGTTTTATTTTTCAGATTTAAGGAAACCTTTTTCTCTTTTAAGCTCTAAAACTTACAGCAATTTGGTAAATTATTATTTTATAAGCAGAATCAAAATATTTATCTTTTATCCCTATGTGATCCTTCCAGAATTTGGAAACGCTTAGTGTTTCTTTTGGGGGGGCAATATGAGAATTTGCATACATTCAACAAAAATCTTTTTTCCTTGTAACAAGACACAATTGAAAACATTGATTGTATAACCAGTGTTTTCAATGGAATGTCATATTTGAGAATGATCTGCATTAAATCAGATATTATTAGACAGCTTTAAGGAACTAAAGTTGACTTTATGGAGCCAATAAAGCCCCTTGGAAATACCACCTGATATTTTGCTTGCAGGGTTCCCACCCATACCAGGTAAGAAAGGTCATATCCTGAGGCCCCATGAATACCAGGATATTTCAGGGACATTTAGGGAAGAAGGGAATTCACCCAAATCTATAGATTATTTCAGGTGACATCTGGCAAGTCCTTGGCTTGGATTTCTAGCCTTGAGAGCCTTTTAAAAATCCAGTCTGGGGGTGCCCGGGTGGCTCAGTCGGTTAAGTATCCGACTTCAGCTAAGGTAATGATCTTGCAATTCCTGAGTTTCAGCCCAACATCTGGCTCTGTGCTGACAGCTCAGATTCTGTCTCCCTCTCTCTTCGGATTCTGTGTCTCCCTCTCTCTCCCTACCTTGTTTGTGCTCTCTCTCTTTCTCAAAAAATAAATAAACACTAAATTTTAATCCAATCTAATCCAGCAATTGCTCTACTAGGTATTTACCCAAAGAATACAAAAGTACTAATTCACAGGGATATATGCATCCTGATGTTTATAACAGCTTTATCTATAATAGCCAAATTATGGAAACAGCCCAAGTGTCCATCAACTGATGAATAGATAAAGATGTAGCAATATATATACAATGGAATGTTACTCAGCCACAAAAAAGAATAAAACCTTGCCATTTGCAATGACATGGATGGGGCTAGAGACTATTTTGCTAAGTGAAATAAGTCAGTCAGAGAAAGACAAATACCATATGATTTCACTCATATGTGGAATTTAAGAAACAAAACACATGAGCAAAGGGAAAAAAAAGATAGAGGCAAACCAAGAAAGGGACAGTTAACTTCATAGAAGAAACTGATGGTTGCCAGAGGGGAGGTGGGGGGGGGGATGGCTTAAATAAGTGATGAGTATTAAGGAGTACACTTGTGATAAACACTGTGTGTTGTATGGGAGTGTTGAATCACTATATCATATACCTGAAACTAACATTACACTGTATTTTAACTAACTTGAATTTATTTATTTTTAAATATTTATTTTGAGAGGGAGTGAGAGAGCATGTATGTGAATGGGGGAGGGACAGAGAGGGAGACAGAGAATCCCAAGCAGACTCCAGGCTCAGCCCAGAGCCTAAATTGGGGCTTGATTGCACAGCTGTGACATCATGACCTGAGCCAAAATCAAGAGTTGGACGCTGAACTGACTGAGCCACCTAGGCACCCCAACTAACTGGAATTTAAATAAAACTTAAAAAAAAGTCCAATGAATGAATGTAGAGAGAAAAGTTGTTTCAGTAGCAAACTATAACATACTTTTGTGAATATTTGATTCTAGTCCTATTTGAGTTTTTGTTATCTGTAAACTGGATTTGATTATAAATTTTTCTAATTTTTTATTTTTGTTTTGCAGTCAGGTTTGTATTTTATGTGGACACCTTGAACAGTAATGTGGGGTGCTCTGGGGAGTTGAGAGGGTAGTAGTACAAGTGAAAAATGATCTAATTTTTCTAAATATCTGGCTACAATTCTCCAGATTAATGTTTCCAACTTTTCCCCAACTTTCTGATTTAGAATCCCTGAGAACAGAGTGCCCTGGATCCTTGTTGAAAGGGATCATACCAGGTTCTCTTCACTATCCATATGGCACCAAACTTCAGGGCCTTGAACCTTAGTTCTGCATCTCCCAATTAAAAAGGGCTCCACCAGACTCTGAGAACTGAACACCAGGTGGAGATCTAACATTAATATTAACTAGGGAAGTTCCTCCCCAGAAACAGATGACATCTTGAGGTGGACACCTCTCCATATCATGGATCAAGATCTTCATCTTTAATATGAAAACTATGTATTTATTTACTTTTGCCTTTTAGCTACTTGCATTTTCTCTGTTAACACATAAGACGATGATGCTCTTCAACTGGCAGCTATCACTTAATCTAACACTAAGGCTGTAAGTGCACAATAAAAGTCCCTAGGCTTTCTTGCTTTGGTGGTTTTAGATAATAGATTTATTTTAGATTACTTGTTGGCTCAATAAGGAGGAGTTTGTGCCATAGCAAATGCCTCCTACTCTACCTGGACCAGCACCTCTGGTATTGTAGTAAATATAAGGAATTAACAAACAATCTACTTGGCTGAAACAGATTGATGTCACTTCAGGCACATTCTTTAATTTATTTGATATCAACTAGTTTGGTTCATGGGACCCCTGACTAAGGAGCATACTCCAGTCTTTTGGTTTTATCCCGTGATAATCATCATTGTAGTCTCCCTAGTGTGTTGTGTTCTCTCATGGGTCTTAAATACATATTCACAGTTATCAGCAGTACAGAAGATGGTCTCACTGTGCTTGAAGAAACAAAAAGATGAACAACAAAATGCATTGCAAAAACAATTCTTCCACAAACCTGACATCATAACCTATGAGTTTCATAAGACAAGAATAGTTTAAACCTGATGGTGACTGAGAATGGCACTAATACCAAAATTTTGGTTAATCTCTTATGTATGAGAAGATGACCAAAAGGAGGCAATTATTAAAGTAATTGAACAAATAGGTCATTAGACCGAACTGGCTCTAATGACTTGGTAGCCTAATTAAACAAACTAAAACCTAAACCAGAGTCAATTCCTATAAATGCTTCAAGGTTAAGGAAAACAATCACAAACAGCCAATTAGGCTTCCCAGATAATGCAACCACTTAAGATATATCCAATTAAATAATTTTCTCACTTTGCTTCTGCATCTTCTCTATAAAAATCCTGCCCCTCACTCCAGTCTATGGAGCACTCTTAACCTTTTCCAATGTGGCACTGTTCGATTTGAATTGATGTTTGCTCAAATTCTTAAAAATGTTAATATGCTTAAGTGTATCTTTTAACAACACTTTGGGTGATTTGTAAAGTATTGGCATTTATTTATTTATTTATTTATTTTTTAAATTTTTTTAACGTTTTTATTTATTTTTGAGACAGAGAGAGGCAGAGCATGAACGGGGGAGGGTCAGAGAGAGAGGGAGACACAGAATCGGAAGCAGGCTCCAGGCTCTGGGCCATCATCAGCCCAGAGCCCGACGCAGGGCTCGAACTCACGGACCGTGAGATCGTGACCTGAGCTGAAGTCGGGACGCTTAACCGACTGAGCCACCCAGGCGCCCCAGTATTGGCATTTATTTATTTAAACATTGGTAGATATAAAGAAAAAAACTCTTCTGTGTCTACTCTCAATACTACAACACTATTTCACTATGACAGCAGTTGTGTGGGCTTTCCACACATTAAGCAATTCTGCGACACTCACTAGGTGTTCTGTGTGTTAACTCAATTCTGACACTGTGTATAAGGAGATAGCATCATATCCCACAGGTAGAGTGGTTCTACAACCCTGCACCCACCCCCACTTCAGATGTCAATTGTAATTCCAGGACACCTGTGCTTCTGACTGGCTGTAGATTGGAGGCTCCCATGACCCCCACTTCAGGTTTAATTAATTTGGAGCAACTCATAGAACTCAGGAAAACATTTTACTTACTAGATTACCAATTTATCATAAAATGATATAACTCAGGAACAGACAAATAGAAGAGATGAATAGGGCAAGGTATGTGGGAAAGGATGTAGAGCTCCCATGCCTTCTCTGGGAGAGCTACTCTACCAAAACTTCCGTGTGTTTGCCAACTGAGAAGCTTCTTGAACCCCATATTCAGGGATTTTTATGGAGACTTCATTACATAGACATGATTGATTAAATTATCAGCCATTGGCAATTAACCTCTAGCCCCTTTTCCCTCTCCTGAGGTGGGATGGGGGAGTGAGGGATAGGCTGAAAGTTTCATCCCTCTAATTATGGTTAGTTCACTTGGCGACCAGCCTTCTCCACCCTAGGGAGTTTTCAAAGGTCAGCTCATTAATATAAACTGGTATGGTTGAAAAGGGCTTGTTATGAATAATAAGACACCTTTATTGCTCTCATCACTTAGGCAATTCCAAGGGTTTTAGGAGCTCTGTGTCAGGAATAGGACAAAGACCAAATACATATATTTTTTATTATTATTATTATTGTTATTATTATTATTATTTAAAGTTTATTTATTTTAGGAGAGAGAGAGGCAGAGAGGAGAGAGAGAATTCCAAGCAGGCTCCATGCTGTCAGTACAGAGCCCAACATGGGGCTTGATCTCAAACCGAACCATGAGATCATGACCTGAGCCAAAACCAAGAATCAGAGGCTTAACCAACTGAGCCTCCCAGGCATCCCTATAGTTTTTATTATAAGCCATGATATCACAGTAGATTTCACCAGTGCATCTATCTGGACCTGGGCTTTACTTTGCAGGAAGTTTTTGGTGTTTTGTTTTGTTTTTTTAAATAACAAATTCCCTATTCAGACTTTGTATTTCTTCTTGACTTGGCTTTGGTAGTTTAAGTCTTTCTAGGAATGTCCATTTCATCTATGTTACCTGATTCATTGTCATACAATTTTTTATAGTATTGTCTTACAATCATTTTTATTTGTATAAGGTTGATAGTGGTATCCTCTGTTTCATTCCTGATTTTAGTAATGTGAATCTTCTCACTTTTTTTTCTCTCTTTTTGTTGGTCAGTGCATCTAATGATTTGTTGCCTTTGTTGTTCTTTTCAAAGAAGAAAAGTTCAAGTCATTGATTTTCTTTGTTTTTGTGTTCCCTATCTCATTAATTTTTGTTCTAATCTTTATTTTTCCTTTTTTAATTTGCTTTGTGTTCAGTTTGGTATTCTCTTTCCAGTTTCTTGAGTAGTGGAAGACTAGTTACTGAGATCTTTCTTCTTTTTAAAATATGGGTGTTTACAGCTACAACTTTTCCTCTAAGCTCTGCTTTAGCTGCATCCATAAGTTTTCGTATGTAGTGTTTTCATTTTCTTTATCTCAAGTGATTCTGTAATCCCCCTCCCCCTTTTTTGACCTATTGGTTATTTAGGAGTGTGTTTTTAATTTCCTTAATATTTGTGAATTCCCCACATGAGGTCATGTTATTGATTTCTAATTTCATGCCATTTTGGTCATAGAACATACTTTGTATGATTTTAATCCTTTAAGGTATTTTGAGATTTATTCTATTGCTTAACATAATTATTTGGAAAAAAAGTAGAACAAACTAAATGAAAGCAAACAGAAGGAAGGAAATAATAATGATTAGTGTGAAAATAAATGTAATAGAGTATAGGAAAATAGAGACAATCCATGAAACTAAATTGGTTCCTTAAAAAGATCAACAAAATTAACAAACTGTTAGCTACACTTACTATGAAAAAATAACAAGACTCTCATTATTAAAATCAGGAACAAAAGTGGGGACATCACTGCTGACCTTACAAAAATGAAGAGGATTGTAAGGGAAATCTGTGAACAGTTACAAGTCAACAAACTAGATAACCTATAAGTAATGGACATTTTCTTAAAAGATACACTCTACTGGGGCACTTGGGTGGCTCAGTTGGTTGAGCATCCAACTTCGCCTCAGTTCATGATCTCACAGTTTGTGGATTTGAGCCCCATGTCAGGCTCTGTGCTGACAGCTCAGAGCCTGGAGCCTACTTCGGATTCTGTGTCTCCCTCTCTATCTCTGCCCCTCTTCTGCTCTCACTCTGTCTCTCTCTCTCAAAGATAAAAATTAAAAAAAAAAAGATATACTGTACTGAAGCTGATTCAAGAAGAATTAGAAAATCTCAATAGACCTATATCAAGTAAAGTGATGGAATTAGTAATCAAAAAACTTCACAAAGAAAAGCCCAGGCCCAGACAGATTCACTGGTTTATTCTACTAAACTTTTATTTATTTATTTTTTTAATTTAATGTTTATTTATTTATTTTTAAGAGTGAAAGACAGAGCAGAGGAGGGGCAGAGAGAGAGGGGGAGACACAGAATCTGAAGCAGGCTCCAGGCTCTGAGCTGTCAGCACAGAGCCCTACGTGGGCTTGAACTCACAAACTGTGAGATAATGACCTGAGCCAAAGTCAGCCGCCTAACCAACTGAGCCACCCAGGCACCCCAATTCTACTAAAATTTTAAAGAAAAATTAATAAACGTCTAGGTTTACACATTTATTATTTATTATTACACATTTAAACACATTCAATAATGTGAGAAATACCCTGATACCAAACCAGATAAAAATATCAAGAAAGAAAACTATTAAACAATGTCCCTTATGTATATAGACACAGAATACTAACAAAATAATCCAGCATCATATATAAAGGATACCATGACCAAGTGGAATTCACTCCAGGAATGCAAGCTCTTTGACATCTGAAAATCAATCAACATAAAATGCCATATTCATACAATAAAGAAAGAAACCATCATCTCACTAGGCACAGAAAAAGCATTTGACAAAATGGGAACTTCCTCAACCTGACAAAGATATAATGTAACTACACCTTATGTTATACTTCATAATGAAAGATTTAATGCTTTTTCCTTAAGATCAGGAACAAAGCAAGAATATTTTAGCCCCATGCATTTATTCCATATTGTACTGGAGGCTCTAGCAGGGCAATTAGGTAAAAAAATAAATAGGGGCGCCTGGGTGGCGCAGTCGGTTAAGCGTCCGACTTCAGCCAGGTCACGATCTCGCGGTCCGTGAGTTCGAGCCCCGCGTCGGGCTCTGGGCTGATGGCTCGGAGCCTGGAGCCTGTTTCCAATTCTGTGTCTCCCTCTCTCTCTGCCCCTCCCCCGTTCATGCCCTGTCTCTCTCTGTCCCAAAAATAAATAAACGTTGAAAAAAAAAATTTAAAAATAAATAAATAAATAAATAAATAAATAAATAAATAAATAAATATAAAAAATAAAAGGCTCTAGATTTGAAGGAAGAAGTAAATTTATGCTCATAGACAGCATGATCTTGTAAATGATATTCCTAAGGTATGCACACACAAGAAAGCTTTTAGAACTATTAAGTGTATTCAAAAAAGTTGCAGAATACCATAACAACATACAAAATGAGTTGTATTTCTATGTGCTAGCAATGAACTATCTGAAAATGAAAATTAAGAAAATATTCTACTTACAATAGGATAAAAAAGAGTACTTAAAAAATTTAATGTTGGGGCGCCTGGGTGGCGCAGTCGGTTAAGCGTCCGACTTCAGCCAGGTCACGATCTCGCGGTCCGTGAGTTCGAGCCCCGCGTCGGGCTCTGGGCTGATGGCTCGGAGCCTGGAGCCTGTTTCCGATTCTGTGTCTCCCTCTCTCTCTGCCCCTCCCCCGTTCATGCTCTGTCTCTCTCTGTCCCAAAAAAAAAAAAAAAAAAAAATTTAATGTTTATTTTTGAGAGAGAGAGAGAGAGAGACAGAGCATGAGTGGGGGAGGGCAGAGAGGGAAGGAGACACAGAATCCAAAGTAGGCTCTGAGCTGTTAGCACAGAGCCTGACATGGGGCTCAAACTCATGAATGGTGAGATCATGACCTGAGCCAAAGTCAGACACTTAACTGACTGAGCCACCTAGGTGCCCCCAAAAGAATAATTCTTTTAAATATTTGTATTTTAGAGACAGAGTGTGAGTGGGGGAGGGGAAGAGAGAGAGGGAGACAGAGAATCCAAAGTGGGCTCCCCACTAATGATGCGATGTGGGGCTCGAACTCCCCAACCATGAGATCATGACCTGAGCCAAAGTTGGACACTTAACCGACTGAGCCACCTAGGCTCCCCCAAAAGAATATTTTTTTTTGAGAATAAATATAACCAAAGAAATGCAAGCATTGTACACTGGAAAATTTTTTAAATGTTGTTTGAAGAAATTAAATCAGACCTAAATAAATGTAAAGATATTCTGTGTTCATGGATTGGAAGACTTAATATTGTTAACTTGGCAATACTTCCCAAACTGACCTGCAGGTTTCCTGCAACCCCTATCAAAGTTCCAGCTGACATCTTTTCAGAACTTGACAAGTTGATCTCAAAAATTTTTTGGACATCCAAAATACCCAGAATATTCAAAACAATATTGAAAAAAGAGAAAATTGGAGGCCTCAGAGTTCTATTTCCGAATTTAGTACAAAGCTACAATAATCAAGACAGTGTGGTACTTGCATAAGGATAGACATATAGATATAGTTCAGAGTCTAGAACTAAACCCTAAATATAGTTCAGAGTCTAAAACTAAACCCTCATACTTATGGTCAATGGATTTTTGACAAATGTGCCAAGACAATTCAATGGGAGAAAAAATAGTTTTTTTTTCAGGAAATGGTGCTAGGACAACTAGATAGCTACATGCAAAATAATTAATTTGAACCCGTACCTCACATCCTAAAAAAACTGAAAATGAATCATAGTTCTATGTATAAGAGCTAAGCCTATAATACTCTCATGACACTAAAAGCATAGGCAATGAAAGATAAAATAGATGAATTGGGCTTAGTCAAAATGAAAATCTTTTGTGCTTCAAAAGACAGCATCCACAAAGTTAAAAATCAACCTACAGAATGGGAGATAATACTTGCAAATCAAATGTCTGACAAGGGACTTTTACCCAGAACATATAAAGATCTCTTAAATCACCATTTAAAGGACAAGTAACTGAATTTATTTTTTAGTGGCCAAATGTTTTGAGTAGACCTTTCTCTAAAGAAGATATACAAATGGTGGTGACTATGCTCATGAAAACATGTGCAATATCATTACCTATTATGGAAATGCAAATCACACTATAGTGAGATACCACTTCATATCAATAGGGATAGATAAAATAAAAAGACTATAACAGTCCTGGTGAGAATGTGAAGAAATTGGAAACTCATACATTGTTGGTAGGAATGTAAAATGGTGCAGCCACTTTGAAATACATTTGATAGTTCCACAAAATGTTAAACATAGAGTTACCATATCACCCAGGATTCTACTCCTACATATATACTTCAAAGAATTAAAACGTGTTCAAACAATAGCTTTTACACAAATGTTCATAGCACCATTATTCATCATAATCAAAAATGAAAACAACTCAAATGTTCATCAACTGATGAATGAATGAATTAATGTGATATACCATCTAATGGAACATTAATAGGCAGTAAAAAGGAATGGAGTACTGATACATGCTGCAACATAGATGAACTTTGAAAACATTATGTTAAGTAAAAGAAGCCAGTCACGAAAGAACACATGTTGTATGATTCCATTTGTATGAAATGTCCACAATAGCCAAATCCATAGAGCCAAGAAGGTAGATTAGTGGTTGCCAGTTACTGGGTAGGGTGAGGTTGGTGGTGGAGTAGAATATGTAGTGATTGATAACATATAGGTTTTCTTTGGGAGATGGTGAGAATATTCTAAAACGTGATGGTTGCACGACTTTGTGAATGTACTAATATAACTGAACTGTATACTTTAAAGAGGGGGTGAACTTTGTGGCATGTGAATTATATCTCAATAAAACTGGTATCTAAGAAAATGTAATTATTTTCATTTAGAGACAAAGCACCATTTTTCTGTGGTGGAAGAGGTCCACTGTAATCAATGTTTCCCAAGTGGATGTCTGGTACCCCCTGGATGGTGCCATATTAGGGTCTTAGCACTGGCCTCTGCTGTTGGCAGGTTCTGTACTCAGCTGTGACAGTAGTCAGATCAGGTTGGTAAGGAAAGTCAATATTGTTGCACTCTTGCATAGCTCTGTTCTTGCTTCCCTGGCCACTTTACATGGGCTCACTGAGCAAACATTGGGATTGTTGGGAGGAAAAACTGGATGATATCTACAGAGATGGTCGTCTTTTGTCTCCCAATTATTGAGAGTTTCCTCTGTGGCAGACACCCCCAGTGGGTACACTCACTATCTGAATATATAGATATGGGCCATTTAGAAGGGAATGTGTCCTAGTAGCCTTTAGATGTCAAGATCCTCCCAGTGGTTGGAAACAGGCAAGAACTTGGTCTCACGGTTCATGGGTTTGAGCCACGCAATGGGCTCTGCGCTTGGGATTCTGTCTCTCTCTCTTTCTTCCCCTTACTCACTTGCTCTCTGCCTCAAAATAAATAAATAAACTTTTGAAAAAGTAATTGAGATGACCAGACTTCTGTACAGACAGGGAGGGGCTCAGAGAGCCAAGCTCTGAATAATTTTTTAAAAAAATGTTTATTTATTTGAGAAAGAGAAAGAGGGAGCATGAGTGGGGGAGGGACAGAGAGAGACACAGAGAGAAAGAATTCCAAGCAGGCTCTGTCTTATCAGCGCAGAGCTGGATGCGGGGCTTGATCCCACAAACAATGAGATCATGAGCTGAGCTGAAATCAAGAGTCAGAATGCTTAACTGACTGAGCCACCCAGGCACCCCTATGAAATGTTTACCTAACCCAAGATTGCCCCTTTATTCCTATTTTTCTGACAATATTTTATTTCATGTATTTTAAAAATAATCTCTACCCCCAACATGGGGCTTGAACTCACAAACGCTTGGACTCACAACCCCAAGATCAAGAGTTGTAAAGCTCCACCAAATGAGCCAGCCAGGTGCTCCTCTAACAATATTTTAAATTTTATTCTTTGCATTTTATTTATTTGTTTGTTGTTTGTTTATTTATTTATTTATTTATTTATTTAGAGAAGGTGAGCAGGGGAGAGAGGGAGCATTGCTGAAATCAAGAGTTAGATGCTTAACTGACTGAGGCACCCAGGTGCCCCTTATTGTCTGCATTTAAATGTTTTATCACTAGAATTTTCCTTTTTCTATTTCTTAGTAGGAAAAACTGGTACGTATTAAGTAGATAGTGGCAGAAAAATAATTTCAAAGTCTTTAAACCACTAAAACATTAAATAATCAATATTTTACTTTGCAGCTACAGACTATTCCATATTTTTTCCTATTTTTAAATGAAGTTTTAATAATTTTAGGTTTTGCATTTTGATTTGAACCATTCTGACTTCATATTTTGTATATGGTATGAGGCAAGGGTAGGTTGCTTTTGTATATGGATGTCTGCTACAGACTGAATATTTGTGTAACCCCAAAATTTGTATGTTAAATCCTAACATCCAATGGTGTTTGGAGGTGGGACCTTTGGGAAGTGTTTAGATCATGTGGTGGAGCTGTCATGAATGTGGTTAGTTCCATTATAAAAGAGACCCCAGGGGGCGCCTGGGTGGCTCAGTTGGTTAAGTGTCCAACTCTTGATTTTGGCTCAGGTCATGATCTCAGGGTTCATGAGTTTGAGCCCCACATTGAGTTCTACGCTGACAGCGCAAAGTCTGTTTGGGATTCTCTCTCTCCCTCTCCATCTTCCTCATTCTCTCTATCTCTTAGAAATAAATAAACATTAAAAAAAAGACACCAGAAATCTCCTTGGCACCTTATGTCATGTGAAAACATCTTTTTATGAACCAGGAATAAGGCCTCACACCAGACACCAAATTACCTGTGGTTTGATCTTAGACTTCCCAGATTCTAGAACTGTGAGAAATAAATGTTGTTTAAGCCACACAGTCTATAGTATTTCTGTTATAGCAGCCAGAACTAAGACAACATCTAATTGTTCCAGAATCATTTATTGACAAGTATCTTTTTCTCCATTGAATTACTTTCGGATCTTTAAAAAAATTTTTTTAATGTTTACTTATTTTTAAGAGAGAGTGTGAGTGGGGGAGGGGCAGAAAGAGAGGGAGACACAGAATTCAAAACAGGCTCCAGGCTCTGAGCAGTTAGCTGTGGGGCACTACCATCTGAGCAGGCACAATTCTGAATTTGGGAGAGGGGTTTTATCCACACTCCTATGGCAGTCCAGTAGGTACTTTGGCCCTTTGGGGACTATAGGGAATCAGAGGGGCTTTGTCATCATGAGGAATCCATGTCAATAGCTGTTAGTAGAGGATACAGGGCAGAGCAGAACAAGAATGCCCAGCAGATATCCAGAGAAAGATGGCATCCTCTTCTCAGCTGCTTGGACTTGTTCCTAGGCACAGGTGAGACCTAACTTCAGCCCTCTCCTGAGTGTCTGGCAGTCCAGGGTCCTACTATTGCAAAGGTGCCAGCCCAACATAGCTCACATACTCAGTATCCCATCTGATCCACTCAGCAATCTGTGAGGTTAAGTTTTATTCCCATTTCACAGATGACAACACTGACTTTTACAGCACTGGATCTGTTGTTATAACCACCAGGTTGATTTCTCTAGCTATGAATCCCAGAGATAACACAAGTTTTACTTATCATTTTACATTCTGGAAGGCACGGGAATGGGCACGCTCACAGAGGAATGGCATGGAGGGGTCAGGTGACTGGACTTATGTTTGAGTACAGATGAGACCTATTTTTGGCTACCACGCAGGAAAAACCATCACCTACTTTTTAGCGTACACATTTCAGAACTTTCTCTATGCACAAAGCCATTATGCAAACATTTATATATTTTTAAAAAAGTTTTTAATGTTTATTTTTTGAAAGGGAGAGAAACAGAGCACAAGCAGGGTAGGAGCAGAGAGACACAGAATCTGAAGCAGGCTCCAGGCTCTGAGCTGTCAGCACAGAGCCTGATGTGGGGCCCAAACCCATGAACTGTGAGATCATGACCTGAGCCAAAGTTGGATGTTTAACCGACTGAGCCACCCAGGTGCCCCAAACATTTATATTTTTACAAAAATGGGCCGATACTGTATATGTGGTTCTGAAAACTGTTTTTTCTTTATTGTTATTTTAACAGTGTACCATGAACATCTTTTCCATGCACATGGGTGAAAATCCCCTAATGAAAGACAGAGAACACTGTAGTTGGATCAAAAGGCTGCTGGTAACAAGAGTGACACCTAAAGCAAAATATCAGCCTAAGTTTAAAGCACATAGCCTGGCAAATGCCTGCCAGGAAAAGCAGGATCAGCAATATTCTCATTAGAGAAATCAGAAATGAACGCCAAAGACATTAAAGATACGGGATATCATGTAAGCCCCTTTGGCCCCTACCTCCGCCCCTCATTCCCCTGACACCCCGTTGCCCCCTTGGGGCAAAGGGATCCTGTACATCTCTTTGCATCCAATGAAAACCACCCATTTCTGTTTTTTCCTTAGCTCTTCCTGAGCCCTTGACACATCTCCACATTCTCTCATCATTTCCTCACTGCCCAAGTGCCTTTCCTGTAAGTCCTCCTGATAGTCCTTGGGGGAATCGTCTGTCCCCCTGTCCGTTTTTCTTTTTGCTTTCCTAGGCACATAATCTTCAGCTGGGCGCTTTTCGGCAGCCCGAGACTCACTCTCAGCCTTTGCCAGGGATTCTGGCTTGCCCTCACTGTGTGGTTTTCCCTCATTTTCAGACTTGCCCTGCTTTTCTTGCTTTCCCTCATCTTCTGGTTGTCCCTCATCATCTGGCTGTCCCTCATTCTGGAGCTTTCCCTCATGCCCTGGCTTCCCCTCCACTTCCAGCTTTTCTTCCTCATCTGATTTTCCTTCATCTTCTGTATCTACTTCATCTTCTGGCATTCCCTCGATTTCCAGCTTTCCTTCATTTTCATTGTAGAGTTTTTCCATGTTGAGATTTCCCCTTCTTTTCCTGTACTGGGGGGTGTGGTGAGGTGGTAAGGGGAAGAGAAGATAAAGAAGACAAGGGAGACTGAGGGCTTGGAGGTGGAATGCAGGTCCTGATAGTACTGGCATCTTTCCCCTTGGCTGGGTTCCTTTGACCTGGCCCAGCCCTCCAAGTGTGTCTTCTGCCCACCCTCTACCCCACAATTCATCCCACACTTGAGAGCCAACCATTTCCTTGTCAGGCCCTACCATCTTCTCTACCATCCTAAAGCGTGGTGGGGTGTGTGCAATATATGTGGTGGGGGATGGGCAGTGGGGCTCTCAAATTCTGCCCAAGCTGTGCTTTCTACACCCTCCCCTCACTGTTTCTGTCCAGTGTCCCTCCCTCCTTTCACTCACCCGCAGGGATTCTGAACAGGTTCTTCCTATTTTTCTAGTCTTGCAGAGTGCTGGGGACAGACACACAGACCTGCAGACAGACAGGAGACAGGGGCAGGGCGTCTCAGCAATTTGCTCTCAGCAAATTGATGTTTCTTTCCTGAATCTGGGCCCTCCTCATGCAACATTTCCCTCACTTACCTCCCCCGCATCCAGCCGCCATTACTTTCCAGGCCTCAGGCTCCAGACCAGGATGCTGTCCAACTGTTTGGATCTCTGTGACCCCCTCCCCTGCAGACAAGCCGCCCGCCCTCACCCTCTTTTTGCGGAGGTCAATATTTCCACTTAGGTGCAGAGTGTGAGAGGGGGTTATTTCTAGAATATGTCTGTCTACATTTCACTGTCGCACTGCGGGGGCGCCCCCCTCCCATTTCAGGTCGAAAAATGTCTGGAGAGCGCAGAGGAGGGGCGTCAAGGAGGCGACAGAGCCTGCTGCAAGATGCTCCCTCCTCATCTGCCCACCTCCCCGCCGCGTCCCCCTCCTCCCCAACCTCCCGGACCCCTCCCCACCCCGCGCTGCTCCCAGATCCTACTCCCATCCACCTCCACCCCTGCCCGGGGCCACCGGCAGCACCCACCTTCACACCGACCTGAGGGACCTGCGGGGCCCGGGGCAGCCCTGTGCCTCCTCGGGCTCGCCAAAGCCCGCCGGCCCCTCGCCCGCCGCCCGGGCAGCTCAGGGAGCTGGTTCTGCGCGGGCGACGGGAGCGGACAGCGCAGGCACCAGACCGCAGGGTGGGTGAACAGGCGGGCGCGGGGGCTGCTGCCCACGTCGGCACCCGACCGGTCACGTGAGCGCCGCGTCACCCAAGCTCGGTTCCCCACCCCGCTCCGCCCCCTCATCCCCATCCCGTAGGGACCAGCCAGCCACAGACGGTGGGGAGCAGTGTGGCAAAAGGGGGTCACCGAGAGGGCAGCCCAGAGGCTTCTTTACCGCAGGTGCTTTACCTGGCGCGCATCTCAGGTCCTCACACAGCATCCCTCTGAGAGGTACGTCATTGCCAGGTGTGACAGCTGATCGCAGGGAGGGTACCCGACTTTGCCGAGAGCACTCAGCAACGGAATCCCACAGGCTGCTTTCAAGACAGGCTCTGCCAGACTCCAGAGCTCTGGTGGTAGTGTCCGCCAAAGTAGAGCTACCACCTTGAGTAGCTGTGTTCCTGGGCCTCCTCTCTCCTCAGCCCACACGTTCTCTCTCCCTGAGTTATTTCTGTTCATTTCCCTCTAAGCACAGATGATTCTCAAATCTCCATCACCAGGCTATCCTCTCCCTTGAGTCTTAGACCCGTGTTTTGCTTTCCTACCAGCAGTATAGGAGAGTGCTTGTTTCTTCACACCTCCTCCAACATGTGTTAGAATACTTCTTTTCACTAACATGATACGTGAGTAGTAGTGTCTCAGTGGTATTTTACTTTGCATGTTTATTGAGTTTTAATATCATTGTGAATTGTCTGTTCATGTCTTTTCTACATTTTTCTATTGGGTTGTTGGTCCTTCTCCCCTCAGGTTTCAGTATTCTTTTTACATCAATTATATTATGCCTTTATGTTATATATGTTGCAAATATTTACTTCGAGCTTGTGAGTTGCTTTTCTTCTTTGTATATAATATATTTCTGCCATGCATAAAAAAGTCAAATTTATCAAACTTTTCTTTTATTGAATCTAGATTTTGATTCATAGTTAAGAATTCATTTCCTACATGAAGTCAGAGAGGAATTCACCCATGTTTTCTTTTAGTACTCATATGGTTAACTTTGTCTTGAGAGCATCTTTGGTTAAGAATAGAAGTTAAGTGATACAACAGTGACAAACTGAGTTGTATCTACTGCTGACTCAAGACACTAGAGTAACAAAAATCAAACCCAAGGCTTATTACAAGGGGGGGAGTTTCCTAACAAACCATCACCCATATGATGCTAGGAACCTCAAATGTTTCAGTTAAAGGGTAAGTGTAAATTGGAAATAAACTAGCTCTCATAAAGTCTTTTAGTTTGGCTTTGCAACATCTAGGTGGACTAGTAAACTTTAAGCTTTGAATAGATTATGGTGGTTCCAGCCAAGAAGAACCCTTATACGCCCTGACCAAGGAAAACAAAATCTCTGGAGTAAGCATACATCATCCTAGGCCCCAATTATTTCAACCAACAATTGTTCATGTACAATGTCCACAGAGAGAGATCATCAGGAATATAAATAAAAAAGGACATTATAAGTAAGAAGCAGTAGAGACAACAGCCAACACAAATCCGTTGGCCTTCAATTATCCGAATCATCAGATAAAGATTATTAAACCACAATGCTTAGTGAATTCAGATTAAAAAAAAAATCGAATCTTGAAAATTCAACAGGAAGCTAGAAATCAGAAAAAGTGAAAAAAAGGGAATTCTAAAACTACAAAAACACTTTGCTGAAATTAGAATCTCACTGGATGGCTTTAGTATCAGATTAGATGTAGCTCAAAAGAGAATTAAAGAACTAGAAATTATTTCAGAAGAAACTATCCATAAAACTGCACAGGTATTCAAAAAGATGGAAAACACAGATGGGAGGGCATGATCAAGATCTAACAAATGTTTACTTGGAGTTCCAGAAGGAAAAGAGAAATGGAAGTGTTCAGAGGCAACTTTTGAGAATACAACTGAGGATTTTTTCAGAACTGATGAAAGACATTGATCCATAGATCTAAGTCCAAGAAATCCCAAACAGGATAAAAAGAAACTCACACATAGATGCATAATAGTGAACTTGCAGAGAATCAAAGAAAATCATAAAAGTAGCCAGAAAAAAATAGAGTATGCCTTGAAAGGAACAAAATTTAGGCTGATTGATAACTTCTCATTAGCAACAATGGAGATATGAAAATGGTAGAATGATGGCTTTAATGACTTGAAAGAAATGCCAGCCAAAAATCTGATAACCAGCAAAAATACCTTCAAAATTGAAGGTGAAATGAAGACCTTTACAAATAAATAAAAACAGGGTTTGCCATTGGCAGGCATGAACCAAAGAAAGTATTGAATGATACAAGGCATTTTTCAGATAACAGGAAAGTGATCCCAGATGGAATACTGGAGATAAGAAAAAGAGAAAGATAAAATGACAGATATGTATGTAAATTTAAATCAATACTACATAAAAATAGTAATATCTTGTTAATTCATATCGACAAATAACATATGAGTCAAGAGAGCTGGAGTAAATGTATTTAAAATTCTGGCATTATTTGGGGAGTCTATTAAAAGTACAAAATTAGTATTAGCCTTTGATAAGCCAAGACTGTAGGCTATAATTGCCAGAAAACCATTAAGGAAGAGTAAAAGTGTAAAACTTCTAAGCTAATAGAGGGGCAAAAATAAGAAAATAATCCTAAAGGAGAGAAAACTAACATAGGTCAGACAGGACACAGAGATGGAACTTGGTACAATGGTTAACTTATATCTATTAATATCAGTAAGTACATTAAATGTAAGTGGTTTATATGATGCAATTAAAATAAAGATTTTCAGACTGGAAAAAACACAATAATATACCGTTTAAAAAAGACATCTGAAATATAAAAGTACATAGAGACTGAAAGTAAAAGTAGAAAAAAATTATAACATGAAAACACTAACCAAAAGAAAGTCATTGTAGTTCAATAACAAAATAGACTTTAAAGCAAAAAGCATTACAAAACATAAGTGTTACTTTATGATATTAAAAAAAATTAAGTTTTTTTAAATGTTTATTATGTTTGAGAGACAGAGAGAGACACAGCATGAATGGGGAAGAGGCAGAGAGGGAGGGAGACACAGAATCTGAAGTAGGCTCCAGGCTCACAGAGCCCAATGCGGGGCTTGAACTCACGAACTGTGAGATCATGACCTGAGCCGAAGTTGGATGCTTAACCGACTGAGCCACCCAGGCGCCTGTAAAAAAAAATTTTTTTAATGTTTATTTACTTTTGAGACAGAAAGAGAATGAGAGCGGGGGAGGGGCAGAGAGAGTGAGACACAGGATCCGAAGCAGGCTCCATGCTGACAGCAGAGAGCCCGATGCGGGGCTCGAACCAATGAACCATGAGATCATGACCTGAGTTGAAGTTGGACACTAAACCAATCGAGCCACCCAGGTGCCCTGATATTTTAAAACTTGTATGCACTTGGGAATGCAAACTGATGCAGCCACTCTGGAAAACAGTATGGAGGTTCCTCAAAAGGTTAAAAATAGAACTACCTATGACCCAGCGATTGCCCCAGTAGGTAGTTACCCAAAGGATACAAAAATACAGATTTAAAGGGATACACGCATCCCGATGTTTATAGCAGCATTATCAACAATAGCTGAAACTTAAGGAAAAAGCCCAAACGTCCACTGACTGATGAATGGATAAAGAAGATATGGTAAACACACACACACACACACACACACACACACACACACATAATGGAATATTACCCAGCCATCAAAAAGAATGAAATCTTGCCATTTGCAATGATGTGGATGGAGCTAGAGTATATTATGCTAAGCAAAGTAAGTCAGTCAGAGAAGAGAAATACTGTATGATTAACTCATATGTGGAATTTAAGAAATGGAACAGATGAACATAGGGGGAAGGGAAAAAAGAGGGAGGCAACCATAAGAGACTCTTCACTAGAGAGAACAAACTGAGGGTTGCTGGAGGGGAGGTAGGCAGGGGATGGGCTAAATGGGTGATGGGCACTGGGTGTTATATGTAAGTGATGAATCACTAACTTCTACTCCTGAAAAGAAATAATAAAATAAAAATAAAACTTGTATACTTATTAAATTGACCTGAAAATAAATAAATCAAAATTTTACAGAACTACAAGGAGAAATAAATCTTCCATTTTAGCATTAACACTCCTATCTCTGTAACTGTTGAAATATTTAAGGTGTTGAAAGAAAAAAACCCACCAAACTAAAATTCTATGTCCAACAAAATTATCCTTCAAAAGTGAAGGAGAAATAAGACTTTCTCAAACAAAAACTGATGATTAGCAAACCTTCCCTTAAAGAAATGTTAAAAGACTTTCTCCAGGCAGAAGAAAATTGATATAGGTCAGCAACTCAACTCTTCCTAAAAAGCAGTTGAAGTGGAACAAATGATAGTAAAATGAAATAGTTTTTTTAAAATTCTTAAATAATTTTAAAAAGATAAATGTCTAAAGTAATATTAACAATATATTGAGTGATTATACCATATGGATAAGTGAAATGAATGATGAACACCCTGTAATAAGGTGCCTATACACATATAAATGAGGCAGAAGAATGTTCTTTGAAAGTGATCCTAGTTTAAAATGTATTTTGTAAACTTGAGGGAAATCACTAAAAACATTTTTTAAATAAATATAATTGATACACTAAGAGAGAAGACAAATGGAATTATGTAAAATACTCAAAACTAGAGAAGGCAGAAAAAGAAACCTCAGAAATAAACAGAAAAGTTATAAACATGGTTGATATTAATCCAATTATATTTATTTATTTATTTATTTATTTATTATTTATTTATTTATTTTGAGAGCGTGGGAGGGGCAAAGAAAAGAGAAAATCTTAAGCAGGCTCCACGCTCAGCACAGAGCCTGACACGGGGCTCAATCTAACAATTGTGAGATCATGAACTGAGCCAAAATCAAGAACCAGACACTTAACTGAGCCAACCAGGCACCCTTGGACCTTTTTTAAAAAGTAAATTCTATGCCCAATGTGAGGCTTGAACTCATGACCCCAAGATCAAGAATCTCATGTGCTACCAACTCAGCCAGCAAGGCACCCTAATATCATGCACCCTCTATATGATGTGGTGACTATGGCACTTACCTCTGTGGTCCTCTTCCCAAAAGCACTTAATCCATGTGTAACAAGAAAAACAAAATCAAACTTACTTAAATTGTGGGACATTATACAAAATACCTGACCAGTACTTCTCAAAAGTGTCAAGGGCATCAAAAACAGGGAAAGTCGGAGAAACTGTCACAGCCAAAAGGAGCGTATGGAGACATGTCTAAATGTAAGTGGTAACCTGGATAGGATCCTGGAACAGAACAAGGACATTAGGGGAAAACTGAGGGAATTTGAATAAAGTATGTACTTTGGTAAATAATGTATCAATATTGGTTTATTGTGACAAATGCACCATACTAAGGTAAGATGTTAATCGAGGATACTGGGTATGGGGTATACAGAAACTCCATACTATCTTTGCAATAATTCTGTAAATCTACAATTGTCCTAAAGATTAAAATTTATTTAAAAAACACTAAAGACAAATAAAAGGCTAATGAAGAACCAAGGGGGTAAATCACATAGTTAGATGGTTATGTTCAAATGTAAGGCAGGGCTTAACAGGAATTCCCTGAGAGACAATTCCTCCTAAGAAAAAAGTGTCAGCAGACAAGAGATTAATAGGTGAGGACAGCACAGCATCTAGGTGCTCAGATTTTTCTGGCTCAATCTACAGTATCTAAATCCAGTGGATATGGCTGTATGCAAAAACACACACAAACCAACAAAAGTTCTGTAAAGCAATGTTTTATAAAAATCTTTATAAAATATCAAGGCCCAAGTAACAATTGGATACTACCCACCTGAATTAGGATAACTATTGTAGGTAGAGAAGGAATTTTCCACCTTCCTGTTGAGACAGTGTTGCCTTAGTCCATCATGGTCTCCAGCCCACCAGTAGCAATGGGGGCTTCAGAAGGGTACAGAGCCCCTCAGAAGGGGCACAGTGCCCAAGATACATGGCATTACCCAGAGGAGAGTGACCCCCACCTTTTACCTGTCTGAACTTATTCCTGGACGCAAGTGAGACCTCCCTCATCCCTTTCCCAAACATCTGACAGAGTTTTCGTTCTGCTACTGCAGGGCAAACGGTAGGAGTCAGCCCCCACACAGCTCACACACTCATTACTTCATCTGATCTTCTCCACAGCCTTAGAAGGCAAGTTTTACCCCACTTGACAGATGACAAGACCTGTCTTTTACAGCAATGGATCTGTAGTAACAGCCAGGTTGAGTATTCCAACTTCCAGTGCCAAATTTAATAGGAGTTTTACAAAACATTTTACATCCTGACCATGAATTTTAGGTGTCTCCACTGCATCCATAAGCTAACTCAACAGTGATTTTGGTTGCTGGGTATACATTGTTTTCCTACTTTTTATATTTCATTGTTTTCATGATGAAAGTGACCTGTGTTTTTTAGGAGAAAATATACACAGGATAAAAAAAAACAGAAATAAAATCACCACAGATAACCAGGACACAGCTTTCAGAGCTTTCTCTGTACACAGATCACTAGGTAAATACCTTTGTAGTTTTACAAAAATGGACTGATGGCATATATATGGTTCATCAAACTTTTTCTTTTTAATTTACAATGTGCCATAAACATTTTTTCCATGCAATGGACAAAAATCTACTACTGAAACATCGAGGACTAATAGTGATCGCTAAAGCAAGTATTAGCGTAAGGTTAAAGCACGTGGCCTGACAAATGCCTGCCAGGGACACTACACAAAAGGAATGTCTTCAAAGCCCCTTTGTGGGGCCCTGCAGCCACCCCTGAGTTCCCTTGGGCCCCTCGGGTGGAAGGGATCCTGTAAGCTTTTTTGCATCCACATAAACCCCCCCAACTTCGCCTGGTTTTCTTCACCTCATCCTCCACCCTGGCCATCTCATCAAATTCTCTAATCATCTCCTCATTGCTCAAATGCATATCATGTATGGCCTCCTTATATTCCTTGAGGCACTGAGCCAGCCCCTTGTTGGTTTTTCTTTTGGCCTTCCTGGGTACATCGTCCCCAGCTGGGCGCTTCCTGCAGCCCTTGGTTCACTGGCTGGTTTTCTTCTTTTGGCTTTTCCTCACTCTCTGATTTTTCTTCTTTTGGCTTTCCCTCGCTCACTGGTTTTTCCTCGCTCACATGGCTGTCCCTCGCTCTCTGGCTTTCCCTCACTCTCTGGCTTTCCATCTGTTGGCTTTGTCATACTCTCTGGCTTTTCCTTATCCTTTAGTATTTCCTCATCTTCTGTCTTCTCCTCTCGTTTTCTAACTTTTCCTTGTCTTCCAAAGTACAAGCTACTTCTGGCTTCCCACATCCTGTGGCTGTTCTTTACATTCCATCTCTCCTTGGTTCTCAGACATTCCTTCATTTTCATTGCAGAGTTTTTCCCATGTTGAGATTTCCCCTCCTTTTCCTGTCCTGGGGTGGGGAGAAGAGGAGACAAAGAGGAGACAAGGGAGACTGAGGGCTTGGGGGGTGGAATGCACATCAGAATACTACTGGCACGCTCCCCTTGTCAGGGTTCCCTGACCTGGCCCAGCCCCTAAGTGTGCTTTCTGCCCACCCTCTCCCCTCACACCACGTGAGCCAGACTATTTCTCTGGCAAGGCCCTGCCATTTTCTCTATGTTTGCTCAGCACTGCAGAGTGTGTATAAATGTGTTAGGAGGTGGGAAGTGGCGCCCCATATTCTGCTGGTGCTGTACCCTCCATACTACCCACCCCTCTAGGTCCCTATCCACAGACCCCCTTCCTTTACTGACCTGCAGGGATTCTGAACAGATTCCTCCTCCTTTTCTAGCCTTGCAAAGTGCTGAGAAAAGACACGCAGACCTGCAGACAGACAGGAGACAGGGCCTGTGCGTTGGTGGATGCTTAGGGACTCGAGTCCCTTTCCTGAATCCTGGCCCTCCTCATCCGACGTTTCCCTCCCCCGCCTCCTCCGCCCCCCCCCCCCCCCCCCCCCCGCTGTACTCCAGCCGCCATTTCTTTTCAAGCCTTGGGCACCAGACCAGGACGTTTTCCAAACTAATTTTGGATCTCTGTGTCCTTGTTCTGGTGAGACATTCGCCTCCCCAACCTCGAGGTTAACTTTTTTTCTCTACACATGGACTGGTAGAAGGGGTTTATTTCCACTGTCTCACTGCGGGGGAGGGGGCAGCTCACCAGCTCCGATTCCAAAATGGACGGAGGGCAACGAGAAGGAGGTGCAGAGAAACGGGACACGGGTACTAGGTGTGTCCGCTGTCCCCACCCTTTTGCCAATTGGAACGTTAGCTCCCCCTTGGCCATTTTCCCACCGCCATCTCTACACTCTCCGGCCCGCTTCCCTCGAACCTGGGCCCCATCCCCACTCTTTTTCCTCTGGGTGTTTCCTGCCTCGTCCCCCCCACCCCCCCCCCGCTCATTCCAGAGTTCCGCAGCAGCGACGAAGAGCCTCACACTGACCTGAAAGAACCTGCAGCAACAATTAGGAGCTCACAGATCGCTCCGGACCCGACCGCAGGGGAAGAGGGCGGGCTCCAGTTCTGGTGCCCACATCTGCGCCGGGGCGGTCATGTGAGCATCACGTCAACCCAAGCTCGCCCCCGCCCACCATCCGCGTCTGCCAGTCACCACACCACCTCTCTGGACGGCGTGCCCTCTCATCTCTCTGCGTCGGGTTGGGGAAGGCTTTCATCCTTTTTAACTCCTAGAGGCGGTCGAAGGAGTAGTTTTAATAAAAACCACAGAGGCTTTTAAAAATGGGTTGGGCAGTTCGGGGAAGGAGTCTTGATCAGTTGCTCTTAATTTCCATTGATAGAATGTAGAGCCAACCAATGAAATCCTATCAATGTGAACTTTAATGTCTTCCATAGAATACTGCACTTTAGGAAAAGTTACGAAAAATATTCCCCTCAAATGAAATTGTCCCTTTTCCTAACGTGTGCGCAAACATATGTTTTTTTCCTTTTTAGTATCTCACAAAAAGAAGGTGAATACAGTCTGAGATACTTTGAGAGACCACATTACATTCACAGTAACTTTATGACAGTACATTGTTATAATTGTTCTATTTTATATTAGTTAATGTTGTAATCTCTTACACTGCTTAATTTAGAAATTGAACTTTACCATAGGTATGTATGTATAGGAAAAGAACATAGAATATATATAGGATTCCATACTATTGTGGTTTCAGGCATCCACTGGGGGTCTTGGAACGTAATCCGCTTCAGATAAGGGAGACTACTGTAGCTGCCTTCTATTTTATTTTATTTTATTTATTTATTTTATTTATTTTATTGACATTTGTATCTATTTTTAACCTTTTTTTTTGGTTAATTTATTCTTTTAAAAATTTACATCCAAGTTAGTTAACATATAGTGCAATAATGATTTTAGGAATAGAATCCAGTGGTTCATAACCTACATATAACACCCAGTGCTCATCCCCCAAGTGTCCTCCTTAAAGCCCCTTGCCCAATTAGCCCCACCTCCCTACCCAAAACCCCTCCAGAAATTCTCAGTTTTTTTCTCTGTATTTAAGAGTCTCTTATGGTTTTTCCCCCTCCATGTTTTATATTATTTTTGCTTCCCTTTCCTTATGTTCATCTGTTTTGTATCTTAAATTCCATATATGAATGAAGTCATAGATATTTGCCTTTCTCTGACTAATTCACTTAGCATAATACACTCTAGTTCTATCCAACCTTGTTGCAAATGCAAGATCTCATTCTTTTTGATCACTGACTAGTATTCCATCGTGCCTCTTATGTATCCATTCATCAATCGATGGACATTTGGACTCTTTCTATACTTTGGCTATTGTTGATAGCATGGCTGTAAACATTGGGGTGCATGTGCCCATTCAAGATAGCACTCCTCTGTTCTTGGGTAAATACCTAGTGGTGCAATTGATGGGTTGTAGGGTAGTTTTATTTTTAATTTCTGACAAACCTCAATACTGTTAACCAAAGTGGCTGCACCAGTTTGCATTCCCACCAGTAATGCAAAGGGTTCCTCTTTCTCCACATTCTAGCCAACATCTGTTGTTGCCTGAGTTGTTAATTTTAGCCATTCTAACTGGTGTGAGGTAGTATCTCATTGTGGTTTTGATTTGTATTTCCCTGATGATGAGTGAAAACATAAATTTTCTATTAATTATTTAAATCTAAAAATAAAACTATCTTAGAAACAGAATAAGAGAACAATTATTTTTTTATAAGTGAGAACTGAATATTCAATGGACAATGACCCTGACCATACGTGACAATAGAACTGGGACCCACAACCTTGCAGCAAGCAGCCCAGGAAGCTAAATCACAACTTCCAAAGCAATCTTCAGGCTTTGATCAATGACTGCCAGCCTCCCTATTTTTTGCCCCCCCCCATTCAAATATGCTATCCAAACCAATCAAATAGGATGCCCTGCTTTTTGTTAGCCTGTTTCCAGCTTCCCCATGCCAACAATCTCCAATCGGAGAAAAACCTAAAGTCTTCCCTTTTGTTCACTGTAATGCTTTTCCACTCCTTAGAGACTTTTAGTTTCTGCCAAACACAAGTAATGCTGGCTGACTCCCTTGTTATAACAAGCTCTGAGTAAATAACCTCTATTTCCATTTAAGCTTTTTGTGTGTAAGGCCTTAAAAATATAATAACAGTGGCGTCTGGGTGGCTCAGTTGGTTAAGCGTCTGATTCTTGATTTTGGCTCAGGTCATGATCTCATGGCTCCTGGGATCTAGCCCATGTCGGGCTGACAGTGAGGAGCCTGCTTGGGATTCTCTCTCTCCCTCCCTCTCTATGCCCATTCCCCCTCAAAATAAATAAATAAACTTAAAAATAAAAAATATAATAACAAAGACAAAAACAATTAAGGAAAACATTGATAGATTTGACCACATGAAAATGTGCAATAATTTTGTGAGGGCTTGGGGACACACGCACTCTTCCCTGCCTTTGTTGAGTGTAATGGTAAAAAGTGTTCTGAGGAGCAATTTGGTAAATTGTTTTAAAAATAAAAATGTTTGGGGCACCTGGGTGACTCAGTCAGTGAGCGTCCGAATTTGGCTTAGATCATAATCTTGAGGTCATGGGTTGAGCCCCACGTCGGCCTCTGTGCTGACAGCTCAGGGCCTGGAGCCTGCTTCAGATTCTATGTCTCTGTCTGTGCCCCTTCTCCTCTTGCGCCCTGTCTCTCTCAAAAGTATATAAACATTAACAAAATTTTAAAAATAAAATGTTTGAAGGGAGCCTGGGTGGCTCAGTTGGTTAAGAGCCCAATTTTGGCTCACATCATGATCTCCTGGCTCATGAGTTCAAGCTCCACCACCCTCCTTCAGGCTTTGTGCTGACAGCTCAGAACCTGGAGCCTGCTTCTGATTCTATGTCTCTGTCTCTCTCTGCCCCTCCCCCACTCGTGCTCTGTCTCTCCCTCTCTCAAAAAATACACATTAAAAAATTAAAAAATAAAAATGATATTTTGGCTCAGTAATTCCACTTCTAATATTTACCCATAGAGATAATTAATAAAGTACAAAATATAATCTTATGTTTAAAAATGCTTTATACTTTAAAAATTCCCATAAAAACTGTTATTATGCATTTATTCTTTGCTGGAACTGGGGCTACAGTATTAATTATGTAGGCCTTGTTTATAATGTAAAAAATGGAATATCACAATTGTCCATCAGTACAGATTTAGTTACATAATCTTCTTAGTACATTTGTTTTCCTTGGCTATCTTTGGATGTTTGGTTTAGAAAAATAACTAAAATGTTGGGTTCTCAATACACAGTAAAAATAATTAACTATTTATAATCCCCAATTGCTATGGGTGGTGAGACACAAAGGATAACCACAAGATGTGGTATTGCACTCTAGAGAATGCCACCTATGTGCCTGGCACTGTGTTAGCTACTTCATTTTATCTGGTGTGGATTTCATTTATACCTGAAAAAGGAACTCACACTTCAAGGAAGCAGAATGATTTATAAAACTACAAGCTTAACTTAGTGTGGTACTGGAATAAGCATAGCAGGAGGAATAAAACACAGAAAGCCCACTAACATACCCAAGTGTAAAAGTTTTTAGTATGTGATAAGAATCCATTTCTGCTCAGTAGTGAAAAATAGGTTATTATGTAAATTACATTTGTATAATTGGATAGTTAAAAAATGAAGATCCTCATTTTCTGACATACAATCAAGTCCTTATAAGCAAGTATCACGAAATAAAAGGCATCCAGATTGTAAGGAAAGAAATAAAACTTCCTTTATTTGCATATGACATTTGCATATAGAAAATTCCAAACAATCCACTAAAGAACTATGAGAACTAACAAATGAGTTCAGTTCAATATATAAAAATCCATTGTATTTCTATGTGCTAGCAATGAATAATTTGAAATGGAAAGTAAGAAAACTTTTCCATTTAAAATGGCATCAAAAATGCAAGAAAAAACATTTGACAAAATTCAGCATCCTTTCTTAAAAAACCCTCGAGAAGTCGGGATAGAAGGAATATACTTAAACATCATAAAAGCCATTTATGAAAAGCCCACAGCTAATATCATCCTCAGTGGGGAAAATCTGAGAGCTTTCCCATGAGATCAGGAACACAACAGGGATGTCCACTCTCACCGCTGTTGTTAACATAGAGTTGGAAGTGCTAGCATCAGCAATCAGACAACAAAGGGAAATCAAAGGCATCAAAATTGGCAATGATGATGTCACACTTTCACTTTTTCAGATGACATGATACTCTACAGGGAAAACCCGACAGACTCCACCAAAAGTCTGCTAGAACTGATAGGTGAATTCAGCAAAGTTGCAGGATACAAAATCAATGTACAGAAATCAGTTGCATTCTTATACACTAATAATGAAGCAACAAAAGACAAATAAAGAAACGGGTCCCATTCACAATTGCACCAAGAAGCATAAAACCTAACCAAAGATGTCAAAGATCTGTATGCTGAAAACTATAGAAAGCTTATGAAGGAAATTGAAGAAGACACAAAGAAATGGGAAAACATTCCATGCTCATGGATTGGAAGATACATATTGTTAAAATGTCAATACTACCCAAAGCTATCTACACATTCAATGCAATCCCAATCAACATTGCACCAGCATTCTTCTCGAAGCTAGAACAAGCAATCCTAAAATTTGTATGGAATCACAAAAGGCCTGAATAACCAAAGTAATTTTGAAGAAGGCCAAAGCAAGAGGCATCACAATCCCAGACTTTAGCCTCTACTACAAAGCTGTGATCATCAAGACAGCATGGTATTGGCACAAAAACAGACACAGAGACCAATGGAAGAGAATAGAAAACCCAGAATTAGACCCACAAAAGTATGGCCAACTAATCTTTGACAGAGCAGGAAAGAATATCCCATGAAAAAAGGCAGTCTGTTTAACAAATGGTGCTGGGAGAACTGGACAGCAACATGCAGAAAGATGAAACTAGACCACTTTCTTACACCATTCATAAAAATAAACTCAAAATGGATAAAGGACCTGAATGTAAGACAGGAAACCATCAAAACCCTAAAGGAGAAAGCAGGAAAAAACCTCTCTGACCTCATCTGCAGCAATTTCTTACTTGACACATCCCCAAAGGCAAGAGAATTAAAAGCAAAAATGAAGTATTGGGACCTCATGAAGATAAAAAGCTTCTGCACTGCAAAGGAAACAATCAACAAAACTAAAAGGCAACCAACGGAATGGGAAAAGATATTTGCAAATGTCATATCAGACAAATGGCTAGTATCCAAACTCTATAAAGAGCACACCAAACTCCACACCCGAAAAACAAATAATCCAGTGAAGAAATGGGCAGAAGACGTGAACAGACACTTCTCTAAAGAAGACATCCAGATGGCCAGCAGGCACATAAAAGATGCTCAACATCCCTCTCATAAGGGAAATACAAATCAAAACCACACTGAGATACAAGCTCATGCCAGTCAGAGTGGCTAAAATGAACAAACCGGGAGACTATAGATGCTGGCGAGGATGTGGAGAAATGGGAACCCTCTTGCATTGTTGGTGGGAATGCAAACTGATGCAGCCACTCTGGAAAACAGTGTGGAGGTTCCTCAAAAAATTAAAAATAGATCTACCCTATGACCCAGCAATAGCAAGGGATTTACCCAAGGGATACAGGAGTGCTGATACATAGGGGCACTTGTACCCCAAAGTCTATAGCAGCCCTTTCAACAATAGCCAAATTATGGAAACAGCCTTAATGCCCATCAGCTGATGAATGGATAAAGAAATTGTGGTTTATATATACAATGGAATACTACGTGGCAATGAAAGAATGAAATACGGCCTTTTGTAGCAACGTGGATGGAACTGGAGAGTGTTATGCTAAGTGAAATAAGTCATAGAGAGAAAGACAGATACCATATGTTTTCACTCTTATGTGGATCCTGAGAAACTGAACAGAAGACCATGGGGAAGGGAAGGAAAAAAAAAAAGGGTTAGAGAGGGAGGAAGCCAAAACATAAGAGACTTTATAAACTGAGAGCAAACTGAATGCTGATGGGGGGTGGGAGGGAGGGGAGGGTGGGTGATGGGTATTGAGGAGGGCACCTGTTGGGATGAGCATGGGTGTTGTATGGAAACCAATTTGACAATAAATTTCATATTAAAAAAATAAAATTCCTCAACGCAAAAATAAAATAGCATCAACAAGAATAAATACTTAGAAATAAATTCATTAAAAATATCTAAGACATGTACAGTGTAAAGTATAAAATACCATTGAAAGAAATTAAAGAATGCTTAAATAAATGTAAAGACATCTTATATTCATAGATTGGAAGACCTAATATTGTTATGATGGGTAACATTTCTCAAACTGATCTACAGATTCAACACAATCTGTCAAAATCTCAGCTGCCTTGTTTGCATAAATTTACAAGCTGATCTCAAAATGTATATGGAAATCAAACAACCCAGAATAGACAAAACAGTCTTGAAAAAGAAGGACAAAGTTGGAGGCCTCACACTTCCAGATTTCAAAACTTACTGTAAAGCTATAGGAATCAAGACCATGTGGTACTAGCATAAGGATATATAAACCAATGAAATAAAATTTAGAGTCCAGACATAAACAGTCACATTTAGTCAATGGATTGTCATCCAGAGGCCAAAGAAAAATCAATGGTGAAAGAAAGTTTTTTTCAACAAGTGATGCTGAGACAACTAGATATCCACATGCAGAAATGAATTTGGACCTTCACCTCACACTACATACAAAACTTAGTTTAAAAATATATCAAAGTCATAGGGGCACCTGGCTGTCTCAGTTAGCAGAGCATGCAATTCTTGATCTCAGGATTGTGAGTTCAAGTGTCATTTTGGGCGTACAGCTTACTTTAAATTTTTTTTAACGTTTATTTATTTTTGAGACAGAGAGAAACAAACATGAATGGGGGAAGGTCAGAGAGAGGGAGACACAGACTCTGAAACAGGCTCCAGGCTCTGAGTGTCAGCACAGAGCCCGACGTGGTGCTCAAACTCATGGACTGCAAGATCATGACCTGAGCTGAAGTCGGCCGCCCAACCGACTGAGCCACCCAGGCACCCCCAGCTTACTTAAAAAAATAATAATAATAAAATAAAAATAAATCAAAGTCCAAAATGTAAAAGCTAAAACTATTAATCTCATAGAAGAAAATATAGATGTAAGTCATGACCTTGGCTTAGGCAATGGTTTCTTAGATATGACACCAAAATATATAGATAAATAAGTGTAGATAAATAGATAATAGGTAAAGATAAATAATATGGATAAATATGACTCTATCAATATGTAAAACTTTTTTTGGGCACCTGGGTGGCTCAGTCGGTTGTGTCCGACTTCAGCTCAGGTCATAATCTCACAGTTCGTGAGCTCGAGCACCGTGTCAGGGTCTGTACTGATAGCTCAGAGCCTGGAGCCTTCTTGAGATTCTGTGTCTCCTCCTCCCTCTATGCCCTTTCCGGCTCACACTGTCCTCTCTCTCAAAATAAAGAAACGTAAAAAAAAATGTAAAACTTTTGTGAATCGAATGACAACATCAAGAAATTGAAAAGACAACTCACTGAATGGAAGACAATTATTGAAAGTAATATAACTGATAAGGGACTTATATCTAGAATGTAAAGACCTGTTGCAACTCAATAAAAAAAACAAACTAGATAACCCAATTTTACTTTGGGGATTTTGAGGGTTTTTAAAATTGAAATATATTTGGGGTGATTGGGTGGCTCAAAAGTTATGAAAATATTAAGGTTTCTTGATACACAAGCTAAAAGTTAACTATGTTCTTGATTACAAAAATTTCAGAAAAACACAACATAAACATATATAATGTGGAAAATAGATCTGTATGTTGAATATTATTAATTTTTTTCTATGCTTATTTCATATACACAGTTCTATTTTTAATGAAATTATACCGTATATATTATTCTGCTTGATTCTTCCACTTAAAAGTATATTCCCAAGCACATAACCATGTCATGGTTGTACCATGATTTACTTATCCAGAATATTCTATTGATGAATATTTGAGTTATTTTCAGATTTGTGCTTTTAAATAGTGGTGCAGAGGTCTTTCCTATACAGGCCATCTTGAACACACCTGATAGTGGTTCTGGGTATATACTTGTGGGTCCATTTGAGGTGTCATCAGATAGGCACAATCTGTTACATATGACCAAATTGCTCTGTAAGTTGATGCAAAGTTATAATCCAACAAATTGTGTATAAGAGTCCCCATTGTTCTGCATAGTCCATCTAAAGAGGAGGTGGAATGCCTGGTCTGAAACACAGGGCTTTGAATCAAGCACATGGGGATTATGATAGTATCTCTTTATCTTAGTACTTGTGTGACCCTGGCACATGTACTTAACCTGTCTGAGCCTCACTCTTATAATCTGTAGAAGGATATCCTGATACCAAACAGAATTATCTAGAATGTATAGAATAGATTGGCAGCAAATGTTTGTTTCCTGCTAATTCCATCTTTTCCCCTCTTAAGAGAGATTTCATTTTCCTCAAGATCATCACTATATCTTAGATAGCATTTGAGCATGTTAAAAGAAGAAGGAAAACAAACACCCTCAGGTACATTAAATAACAGATTTAGGGTAATTTCTCTACTAAAGAATGCTATAGAATCCCTATGAAGCCAGCATTACTTTTATTCCTAAACCAGACAGAGACCCAGCAAAAAAGAGAACTACAGGCCAATATTCCTGAATGAATATGGATGCAAAAATTCTCAAGAAGACACTAGCAAATCGAATTCAACAGCATATAAAAAAAATTATTCACCATGATCAAGTGGGATTCATTCCTGGGCTGCAGGGCTGGTTAAATATTGGTAAATCAATCAATGTGATACATCACTTAATAAAAGAAAAGAAAAGATCCTGTCTATCGATGCAGAAAAAGCATTTGACAAAATTCAGCATTCTTTCTTAATAAACCCCTCCCGAGAAAGTGGGGATAGAAGGAACATACTTAAACCTCATAAAGCCATTTATGGAAAGCCCATAGCTAATATCATCCTCAATGGGGAAAAACTGAGAGCTTTCCGCCTGAGATCAGGAACACGACAGGGATGTCCACTCTCACCACTATTGTTACACAGTGTTGGAAGTTCTAGCATCACCAGACAACAAAAGGAAATCAGAGACATCAAATCAAAGGCAAAAACAAAAAAATAATAAATAAAAAGAATGAAATCTTACCATTTGCAACAACATGGGTGGAACTAGAGTTTATTATGCTAAGAGAATTAAGTCAGGCAGAGAAAGACAAATATCATATGATTTCACTCATATGTGCAATTTAAGAAACACAACAGATGAACATAGGGTACGGGAAGGAAAAATAGGATAAAAACAGAGAGGGAAGGAAACGATAAGAGATTCTTAAGTACAGAGAACAGACTGGGGGTTACTTGACAGGAGGTGGGTAGGGAGATGGGCTTCGTGGGTGACGGGAATTGGGGAGTGCATTTGTTGGGATGAGCACTGGGTGTTGTAAGTAAGTGATGAATCACCAGGTTCTACTCCTAGAGCCAATACTGCAGTGTATGTTGGCTAACTTGTGTTTAAATAAATAAATAAACTTAAAATAAAAAAAAAAACATGCTATAGAATGAGTTGTCTGATTGAGTGGGGTGGGGAGAAAAAGATTTAATATATTCCATTGAATGATAAGGCTTTGCTGTGGCCTTTTTGGGTCCAGTAGGTTCAGTTCAGGTGTATTCATGAGCTGGGAGGCTGGGTCCTTCTTGGAGCTCCAGAAAGATGAAGCATTTTGTGTGGATCTGCAGGGAGGGACACTGGAGCAATAGTTATAAGCATTGCCTGAGTCTCAATGCCTGAGTCTTCACTGTTGATAGGACCTTGGGTCAGTTATCTCCTCTCTTTTCTCCTGTCTCCTCAGCTACCAAAGTGAATTATACCATGGAGCAGGTCAATTAAGGTATGGTACTGGATTGAGTAATTACTATGTTCCAGGCACTGTGCTATCTACTTTACTGCATCTTTCCCTTTTTGTCAAGTACTTTTGCTCAAGTGGCCTTCATGGGGCAAAGTCCAGAATCCTGTGAAGGAGCAATATTGGGGATCTAATTTAGATGGTAAGGAGGTGCACAAATCCTCTGTGAGAAATTACATTTAAAGGGCAACCTGCACTCTCAACAATAGCCAAATTATGGAAAGAGCCTAAATGTCCATCAACTGATGAATGGATAAAGAAATTGTGGTTTTATACACAATGGAGTACTATGTGGCAATGAGAAAGAATGAAATATGGCCCTTTGTAGCAACGTGAATGGAACTGGAGAGTGTTATGCTAAGTGAAATAAGCCATACAGAGAAAGACAGATACCATATTTTCACTCTTATGTGGATCCTGAGAAACTAAACAGGAACCCATGGGTGAGGGGAAGGAAAAAAAAAGAGAGAGAGAGAGAGAGGGTTAGAGTGGGAGAGAGCCAAAGCATAAGAGACTCTTAAAAACTGAGAATAAACTGAGGGCTGATGGGGGGTGGGAGGGAGGGGGGGTGGGTGATGAGTATTGAAGAGGGTATCTTTTGGGATGAGCACTGGGTGTTGTATGGAAACCAATTTGACAATAAATTTCATATATTTTAAAAATGAATAAGGGGGTGCCTGGGTGGCTCAGTCGGTTGAGCGGCCGACTTCGGCTCAGGTCACAATCTCACACTCCATGAGTTCGAGCCCCGCGTCGGGCTCTGTGCTGACAGCTTGGAGCCTGTTTCGGATTCTGTGTCTCCCTCTCTCTGACCCTCCCCCGTTCATGCTCTGTCTCTGTCTCAAAAATAATAAGCATTAAGAAAAAATTAAAAAAAAAAAATAAGTAAAGGGCAACCTGAGCGATACCTGGGTGGCTCAGTTGGTTAAGTGTCTGACTTTGGGTCAGGTCATGATGTCACAGTTTGTGGGTTCAAGCCCCACATTGGGCTCTGTACTGACAGTGTGGAGCCTGCTTGGGATTCTCTCTCTCTCTATCTCTCTCTCTCTCTCTCTCTCTCTCTCTCTTCTCTCCTCTCTCTCTGCTTCTTCCTGACGCATGCTTTCTCTCTTTCTCTCTCAAAATAAAATAAATAAAAAGAAAAGTGTAACCTGAAGTGTGAGCAGGAGAGAGCTAGGGTCAGAGAGATTCCTAAGCAGGGGGAGAAGCATGTGTAAAGGCCTTGGGGTGGGAAGTAGTTTGGCCCTTTTGAAATGGAATGAGGCCAATGTACCAGAGGGTGTGAGAGAGGGAGTGGCCTCAGATAGGACTAGTAAGGAAGGCAGGGGCCAGAGCACACAGGGCCCTATTGGCCCTGGTCAGGACTTTGCATTCTACCTGCAGAGTACTGGCAAGGTTCTGGAGAGTTTGAAAACACGTGAGAGCCCACTTACTATTGGCAGTCAAGAAGGTGTTGGACTCTGAGATTAGAAATATTACCCTTTCTTGCAAACAGAACAGAGCATTCAGGAAGAGCAGCCTTATGGATGGAGCCTCTGTTGCTGAGGTAACAGGACTGTGTCCTTGTTACTATGGAAAACTGATGTATGGCTAGTGGCTGGTGAGAGTGGTGATTACATGTCACAGGCTTTGGTCTTATAAGTGAGACTCTTAATTCTCCCACCTCAGTAAATGTATTGCACAAGGTAAAGTGGGTTGGGAGGCAGCTGATCCTTCATGGGGTTCAGGCCAACCTATAAGCCTTCCTAAGGTAGGACAGAGGTCACTGAGAAACACAGCCCACTTTCCTTGTCTGGGTCTGAAACACCTAGAAACTCTTATGTTCATGACAAGAGGCCTGTATTCCTCCGTGACACTTTTTTTCTATTATAATAATACTTGGCTACAGTTCCTGATCATTTAATTCTTTAAAAGATAATATTATTACTCACCCAGGGCATAACATTTTCCTTTAATGAACCCAAATTCAGAAGGAATATAGATCACATTTATTTAAATTTTAGCTGCATCCACTGAACATGTTATTTTTGCATTTTTATATCATAAATCATATGAGCTAGTTATCATTACTACATTAATTTTAGTGGAACAAAGACAAATATGTTTTAAGTATATATTGAAAATAATTTTTTAAATTTTTATTATTTATTTTGAGAGAGAGAGAACATGAGTTAGGTAGAGGCAGAGAAAGAAAGAGAGGAGAAAGAGAATCCCAAGCAGGCCCAGCGCTATCAGCGCTGAGCCTAATGTGGGGTTTGAACTCATGAACCCTGAGATCATGATCTGAGCCGAAACCAAGAGTCAGACGCTTAACCCACTGAGCCACCCAGGCACTCCTACTGAAAATCAGTTTTATATTTCTCCTCAGTACCTTACCCGCTATCAGATCATCTTCCATACATGCTATTTCATAATGAATTATAATAAAAATAATTTATGTGCAGTTTAAAATGCCTCACAACCAAAGTAAAGTCTGTTTCCTGAACAATATTCCTCCATCCTGTTCCCCAAAGGTAACCAGTACCATGATTTGATTTTACCTGGCATCCATTTTTCTGTACATATTGAATATACATACATGACTGGATACATTGGTCTTTTCACCAACTAATTTATTTGTTTTTTAGATATGAAATTAGAATCACAGAATAACAGTGATCTACTTATGTTCTTCATTAACAATATAAATGTTTTAAAACTTATTCTCATTAAAGTATGATTTAGAGAAAATAAAATTCACTCCCTTAGTATACAGTTCCATGAGTCTTGAAAAATGCATACAGTTGTGTATCCACTACTACAATCAAAGATATATGAGTTCCATTTTGCCCCCAAATTCCCCTGCTCTCTTTGTAGTCACCCATTCTCAACCCTGACAACAAACTGTTTCTGACCCCAAAATTTTGATAGCTGTAGTTTTTTGTTTGTATTTTCATTTAAATTGTCAATACATTTTCTTTTTTCAAATTTTATTTGAATTCTAGTTAGTCAACATACAGTGCAATATTGGTTTCAGGAGTAGAATTCAGTGATTCATCACTTACATACAACACCCAGTGCTCATCACAAAAAGGGCCCTCCTTAATACCCATCACCCATCTAACCCCACCCCCACCCATCTCCTTCCATTATCCCTCAGTTTGTTATCTATCTTTAAGATTCTCTTAAGGTTTGTTTCCCTCTAACTTTTTTTTTCTCCTCCCATATATTCATCTATTTTATTCTTAAATTCCACATATGAATGAAATCATATGGTATTTGTCTTTCTCTGATTGACTTATTTCATTTAGCTCCATCCATGTCATTGCCAATGGCCAGATTTCATTCTTTTTGATGGTTGAGTATCATTCCATTGTATAGATATACCACATCTTCTTTACCCATTCTTCAGTCGATGGACATTTGGGTTCTCTCCATAGCTTGGCTATTGTTAATAATGCTGCTATAAACATTGGGGTGCATGTACCCCTTTGAATCTGTATTTTTGTATCCTCTGGATAAAAACCAATAGTGCAATTGCTGGATCATACGGCAGTTTATTTTTAACTTTTTGAGGAACCTCCATATGGTTCCCCAGAGTGGCTGCACCAGTTTGCATTCCCACCAACAGTACAAGAGGGTTCCCCTTTCTCTGCATCCTTGCCAATGCTGTTGTTTCTTGCGTTGTTAATTTTAGCCATTCTGACAGGTGTGAGGTGATATCTCTTTGTAGTTTTGATCTGTATTTTCCTGATGATGAGTGATGTTGAGCATCTTTTCATGTGTCTGTTAGCCATATGGATGTCTTCCTTGGAAAAGTGTCTATTTATTTCTTCTACCTATTTCTTAACTAGATTATTTGTTTTTTTGGGTGTTTAGTTTAATAGTTCTTTATAGACTTTGGATACTAACCCTTTATCCGATATGTCATTTGCATATATCTTCTCCCATTCCATAAGGTGTCTTATTGTTTTGTTGATTGTTTCCTTTGCTGTGCAGAAATTTTATCTTGATGAGGTCTCAATAGTTCATTTTTTGCTTTTGTTTTCTTGCCTTTGGTGATGTGTCTAGTAAGAAGTTGCTTCAGCTGAGGTCAAAGAGGTTACTGCCTGTGTTCTCCTCTAGGATTTTGATGATTTCCTGTCTCACATTATGTTCATCCATTGTGCATTTATTTTTGTGGACAGTGTAAGAAGTGGTCCAGTTTCATTCTTCTGCATGTTGCTGTCCAGTTTTTCCAACACCATTTGTTGAAGAGACTGTTTTCTTTTTCTATTGGTTATTCTTTCCTGCTTTGTTGAAGATGAGTTGACCATATAAGTGTGGTTCCATTTCTAAGTTTGTATTCTGTTCCATTGATCTGTGTGTTGTTTTTGTGCCAGTACCATACTGTCTGATGACTACAGCTTTACAATATAGCTTGAAATCCAGAATTGTGATGCCTCCAGTTTTGTCTTTATTTTTCAGTATTGCTTTAGATATTCAGAATCTTTTGTGGTTCCATACAAATGTTAGGATTGTTTGTTCTAGCTCTGTGAAAAATGCTGGGGGTATTTGATAGGGATTGCATTAAATGTGTAGATTGCTTTGGGTACTATAGACATTTTAGCACTATTTTTTTCCAATCCATGAGCATAGAATGCTTTTCTATTTCTGTTTCTCTTCAATTTCTTTCCGTCAGTTGTTTTCAGAGTATAGATCTTTTACCTCTTTGGTTAAGTTTAGTCTTAGGCATCTAATTGCTTTTGGTGCATTTGCAAATGGGGTCAGTTCCTTGGTTTCCTTTCCTGATGCTTAGTTTTTGTGTACAGAAATGCAACAGACTTCTATATGTCCATTTTATATCCTGCCACTTGCTGAATCCATATATTACTTCTAGTAATTTTTTAGTGGAGTCTTTTGGGTTTTCTACATAGAGTAGAATATGGTGAAAATTTGAAAATTGTTAAAGTTTGATTTCTTCCTTGCCAATTTGGATGTTTATTTCTTTTTGTTTCTGATTTCTGAGGCTGAGACTTCCAGTACTATGTTAGATGGTAATGGTGAGAGCGGACATCCTTGTCTTGTTCCTGACCATAGGGGAAAGGCTCTCAGTTGTTTCCCATTGATGATGATATTAGCTGTGGGTCTTTCATATATTGTCCTTGTGATGTTGAGGTATGTTCCATCTATCCCTACTTTGTTGAGAGTTTTTATCAAGAATGGATGCTGTATTTTGTTAAATGCTTTCTCTGCATTTATTGGCTTTTCTGCATTTATTGGAAGGATCATATCATTCTTATCCTTTTTTTATTAATGTGGTGTATCACATTGATTGATTTACAAATAATTGAACCAGCCCTGCAGCACAGGAATAAATCCCACTTGATCATGGTGAATACTTCTTTTAATGTACTGTTGAATTTAATTTGTTAGTATCTTATTGAAAATTTTTGCATTCATGTTTTTATCAGGGATTTGGGCTTGTATTTCTTTTTAGTGGGGTCTTTGGTTTTGGAATCAAGGTAATGCTGGCCTCATAGAATGATATTGGAAGTTTTCCTTCCATTTCTATTTTTTGAAACAGTTTGAGAATAATAGGTATTAACTGTTCTTTAAATGTCTGGTAGAATTCTGGGAAGCCATCTGGCCCTGGACTTTTGTTGGGAGATTTTTGATAACTTATTCCATTTCTTTGCTGGTTATGGGTCTGTTCAAATTTTCTATTTCTTTCTGTTTCAGTTTTGGTAGTTTGTAAGTTTCTAAGAATTTATCCATTTCTTCCAGATTGACCAGTCTGTTGCCATGTAATTTTTCATAATGTTCTCTTATAATTTTTTGTATTACAGTGGTGTTGGTTGTGATCTCTCCCCTTTGATTTGTGATTTTATTTATGTGGGCGCTCTCTCTCTCTCTCTCTCTCTCTCTTTTGATAAGCCTGGCTAGGGGTTTATCAATTTTGTTTATTCTTTTAAAGAATCAGCTGTTAGTTTCATTGATCTGTTCTACAGGGTTTTTTTTTGTTTGTTTGTTTCTACATTGTTTATTTCTGCTCTAATCTTTATTATTTCCCTTCTTCTGCTGGCTTTAGGCTTTATTTGCTGTTCCTTTTCTAGCACCTTTAGGTGTAAGGTTAGGTTGTGTATTTGAGAACCTTTCTTTCTTCTTCAAGTAGGCTTGTACTACAATATACTTCCCTCTTAGCACTGTCTTGGATGTATCCCAGAAGTTTTGGACTGTCTTGTTTTCATTTTCATTTGCTTCCATGTCCTTAAATTGTGGTTTATATACACAATGGAATACTACTTGGCAATGAGAAAGAATGAAATATGGATTTTTGTAGCAACGTGGATGGAACTGGAGCGTGTTATGCTAAGTGAAATAAGTCATACAGAGAAAGACAGATACCATATGTTTTCACTCTTATGTGGATCCTGAGAAACTTAACAGAAGACCATGGGTGAGGGGAAGGGAAAAAAAAGTTAGAGAGGGAAGGAGACAAACCATAAGAGACTCTTAAAAACTGAGAATAAACTGAGGATTGATGGGGGGTGGGAGGGAGGGGTGGGTGGGGATGGGATTGAGGAGGGCACCTGTTGGGAGGAGCACTGGGTGTTGTATGGAAACCAATTTGACAATAAATTTCATATAAAAATTAAAAAAAATCTTTGTTAACTCATTCATTCCTTAGTAGGATGTTCTTAGTAGGTCTTTGCAAATTTTTTTCTTGTGGTTGACTTCAAATTTCATAGTGTTGTGGTCTCAAAATATACACGGTATGATCTCAATTTTTTTTTGTACTTGTTAAGGGCTGATTTGTGACCCAGTATGTAATCTATTCTGGAGAATGCACTCAAAAAAGAAGGTGTATTCCATTGCTTTGGGATGGAATGTACTGAGTATATTTGTTAAGTCCATCTGGCCATTCAAAGCCATTGTTTCCTACTTAATTTTCTGCTTAGATGATCTGTCCATTGCTGAAAGTGTGGTTTTAAAGTCCCCATCAATTTTTGTATATTATCAATGAGTTTATTTAGTTTTTATTAATTGATATATATATATATATATATATATATATATATATAATATTTGGGGGCTCTCAAGTTGGGGAAATAAATATTTATAGTTGTTAGATTTTTTTTTGATGGATAGACCCCTTAATGATATTGCCCTTTCATCTTACAATCTTTGGTTTAAAATCTAGCTTGTCTGATATAAGTATGGCTACTCTGGCTTTCTTTTGGCACTTATTAGCATGATAGATGGCTCCATCTCCTCACTTTCAACTGCCAATGTTTTTATGTCTAAAATGGGTCTCCTGTAGGCAGCATAGTTGGGTCTTGTTTCTTGTTTTTTGTTTTAATCCATTCTGATACCCTATGTCTTTAAAAAGATTTTTTTTAATGTTTATTTATTTTTGAGGAGAGACAGAGTAGAAGCAGGGGAGGGGCAGAGAGGGAGAGGGAGACAGAATCCGAAACAGGCTCCAGGCTCTGAGTTGTCAGCACAGAGCCCGACGCGGGGCTAGAACTTGGGAACAGCCAGATCATGACCTCAGCCAAAGTCGGATGCCCAACCGACTGAGCCACCCAGGAGTCCCAATACCCTATGTCTTTTTATTAGAACATTTAGTCCATTTACATTAAGAGTCCTTAGTAAAGGATATGAATTTGTGCTATTGTTTTGCCTGTAGAGTTTGTGTCTGGTAATGTTCTCTGGTCTTTTCTAGTCTTTGTTGCTTTTGGTCTTTTCCCTCCCACTCAAAGAATCCCCCTTAATATTTCTTAAGGGCTGGTTTAGTGGTCAAGAACCCCTTTGGTGTTTGTTTGTCTGTGAAACTCTTTATCTTTGCTTCTATTCTGAATGACAACCTTGCTGGATAAAGTATTCTTTGTATATTTTTCCCTTTCAGCACATTATATATACTGACATTCCCTTCTGGCCTGCCAAGTTTCTGTGGACAGATTGGCTGCAAATGTGATCTGTCTTCGCTTGTAGGTTAAGGACTTTTTTCTCTGCTGCCTTCAGGATTCTTTCCTTGTCTGTGTATTTTGTGAATCTGACCATGATATGCCTAGACAATGGTTGGCTTTTGTTGAATTTAATGGAAGTTCTCTGTGATTCTGGAATTTTGATGTCTAAGTCCTTCACCAGATTAGGGAAGTTTTCAGCTATAATTTACTTACATAAACCCTCTGACCCTTTTTCTCTCTCTTCATCTTCTGGGACTCTTATGATATGAAAATTATTACATTTTAATAAATTGCTGAGTTCCCTAAGTCTACTTTCATGATCCATTACCTTTCTTTCTGTTTTCTTTTCAGCTTCATTATTTTCCATATTTTTATCTTCTATATCAGTAATTTATTTCTCTGCTTTGTCCATACTCACGTTATGATATCCATTTGGATTTGCATCTCGGTTATAGCCTTTTTAATTTTGGCTTGACTAGATTTTAACTCTTTTATCTTTATCTCTGCTTTTTTCAAGCCCAAGTAGGATCCTTATAATTGTTTGAAATCCTAGTCCAAACATCTTACTTATAACTGTATTGATTAAATCCCTGGCCATAACTTCTTCCTGTTCTTTCTTTTGGGGTGAATTCCTCTGTCTTGTCCTTTTGGAGGAAAAAAAAATAATAATAAAATTAAAATTAAAAAATTAAAAAAATAATAAAAGTTGGATCCTATGTGTTTTGGTGGTTGTTGTTGTTTGTTGTCATTGTTTTTAATGTGTATCAGGTCTTCGGCCCATATTTATTCATTTTTAAAAATGTTTATTATTTATTTTGAGAGAGAGTGAGAGAGAGAGAGAGAGAGCAGGTGGAGGAGAGAGAGAGAGAGAGTGAGTGAAAGAATCCTAAGCAGGCTCCATGCCCAGTGCAGAGCCCAATGTGGGATGTGATCTCATGATCATGATATCACGACCTGAGCTAGTATCAAGAGTTGGTCATTCAACTGACTGAGCTACCCGGGTGCCCCCAGTCTGCTTGTTAAGACAAGTTTCCACCCATTGTTTTTTCTGTTTGTAGATGTGCAGTTTTGTTCTCTAAGGCTTCTAATTAACTTCTTGGTTCTTCAGAATGTTTCAATATTTATCTGTCTGTATGGGGGGAGGAGGCAAGCTTACGGTTGCCTTACTCCTCCACCATTGTAACCCTTTCTCTGTGCTGTACTTTTTTATTTTTCTTGAGACTACCTCTTTGATTCATGAATTAATTAGATAGTATTGTTTAGTTTCCAAGTTCTTGGAGATTTTCCTGTGATCTCTATTATGATTTCTAGAGTTTTATTTCATTATTGTCAGATAACACATTCTGTTTGGTTTCAATTCTTTAAATTTGTTAAGGTTTGTTTTATGACCCACGGTGTAATTGATCTTGCCTAATGTTACATGTGCATTTGAAAAGAGTGTGTATTCTGCTGCTTTGGGGTGAAGTTTCTATAAATGTCAATTAGATCCAGTTGGTTGATGGTGGTGTTCAGTTTATCTATAACCTTGCTGATCCTTTGTCACTAATTCTGAGAAAGGAGTGTCGAAGACCTCAATTATTGTGGATTTATTTATCTTATCACTTTTGCTGCATGTATTTGAGATTGCTGTTAGATATACAGTACACATTTAAATTATTATATCTTCTTGGCTAATTGACTGACCCTCTTTATCTCTGTTAGCTGTGTATGCTTTCAAGTCTAAATTGTTTGATAATGCATATGTTTCTGCTTTTTTTTGACCAGTGTTTGCATGGTATATTTGCATTCATCCTTTTACTTTTAAGCTACCTGTATCATATTTGAAGGGAGTTTCTTGTAGACAACATAGAGTTGGGACCTTTTTGTTTATTTTGATTTTTAAATCCACTTTGACAATCTCAGTCATTTGGTTATGTATTTAGACCACTGACAAATAATGTAATTATTGATGTTTCAATTCAGATCTACTACTTTATTATTTTTTTGTCCCCTCTATTTTTCATTATTCCTTTTCCTTTTATTGACTTTCTTTGTCTCATTTGAATGCTTTCTCATACTTCACTTTAATTTTTCTATTGTGGTTTTGAATATATCTTTTATAACATTTTTATGGCCATTCTATGGATTACAAACTACCTACTTAATTTTTCACAGTCCATTTAAATTTTTTCAATTCTTACTTTATTTTTTTTTTTAATTTTTTTTTCAACGTTTATTTATTTTTGGGACAGAGAGAGACAGAGCATGAACGGGGGAGGGGCAGAGAGAGGGGAGACACAGAATCGGAAACAGGCTCCAGGCTCTGAGCCATCAGCCCAGAGCCCGACGCGGGGCTCGAACTCCCGGACCGTGAGATCGTGACCTGGCTGAAGTCGGACGCTTAACCGACTGCGCCACCCAGGCGCCCCCCTTATTTTTGAGGGAGAGAGAGACCAAGACAGAGCACGAGAGGGGGAGGGGCAGAAAGAGACCGAGACACAGAATCTGAAGCAGGCTCCAAGCTCTGAGCTGTCAGCATGGAGCCCAACATGGACCTCAAACCCAATCATAAGATCATGTCCTGAGCCAAAGCCGGACACTTAACCGACTGAGGCACCCAGGCACCCCTTCACAGTCCACTTAAAATCAGTACTTTACCACTTCCATTAATATATAAAAACCTCACCTTAATAGGGTCCCTTATCCTCCTCCCCCACTTTCTGGTATGTTGGCTTTATATATATACCTACAGTGAAATCCACACAGATATAAACTATATTTACATTATTAAAAACTCCTCAGTCGTGTTATATTTTGCTATGATTCTAATATTTACCATGCTTTTTGAAGCCCTTTCAGCAGTATCTCATATTCACTCTCTCGCTCTCCCAAGAGACCCAAATTGGGGTAGAAAACCAATGGGAATAAAAAATTGCCTTTCACAGTGGTTTAAAATTCACAATAATATTATAATTTAAAAGTTACAGAGATTATTGTTAATAAGTTAAACAACACTTTGGGCAGCATTGAATGTCAATGCCCAGAAATATTTAGAACATCAGAGGCTTGGCATCTTCAGGACACAATGGGAAAATCTTTAGAATAATTCCAGGTTCCTCCACTGAGTGGGTTTTCAAAGCAGTTTTCCCGATTCTCTTAACCTCTCCTAACTTCCTACACTGATCTGAACTATGGGATTAAATAAGTAACTTGAATAAGTGTTAGGATAAGGTGAGCCTGGTTGGCTCAGTAAGTGGAGCTTGTGACTCTTGATCTTGGGGTCTTGAGTTCAAGCCCATTTTGACAATGGAGCCTACTTAAAAAAAGATTAAAGGAGATTACAATTTAGAATACCACTTGTTTACACTAATTTTGCAAACATTAATTTCCTACCCTCTATATTATCTTTCCCAGAGGAAATACCTGTTCTGACTGATCCTTTTCGATCATCTTAAAAACCAACAACAATTCACATACACAATTCTCTTTACCTTAGGGGCAGGATTTCATTTTATAATTATCATCATCATCACCATCACCATCACCATCACCATCACTGTCACCACCTGGAGTGATTGTTGAGTGTGTATCCATGGGGAAGCTTAAATAACCTGTACATAACTCCTGATGGGACATTACATACATAAAAGGTCACTGTGTACATGACGGTTTGTCAACCTTTTTTTATTATCACCCTCTCCAAGGATCCTTTTCAGACATTTTTGGCTGAATCATCTGCAACCCCACTCCCCAATGGAATATGACATTAAAAATGCTTATTTACTTATTTTTGGGAGAGAAAGAGAAAGAGAGGTAGAGAGAGAGAGAAATAGAAAGGGGGCAAGGGGAAGAGAGAGAGAGAGAGAGAGAGAGAGAGAGAATCCCTAATCAGGCTCCACACTCTCAGTGCAGAGCCTGATGTGAGGCTCAAACCCATGAGCCATGAGATCATAATTTGAGCCAAAACCACGAGTCAGACACTTAACCAACTGAGGACCAAATGAGAAATATGACATTTTTAATATCACAAATGTATTTTATTTGTTTTTATACTGTGGTCCTTTGAAGGTTCACCAACCATTTTAATATCTATGAAAACTCTACCCCCAAGAATCAATCTTCAGCCCTCTGGTGTAATGTCAACTTTGTTGAGAATGCATGATGTATTGTAATTAGGGAAAAAGCTGGAATGCCATTCTTGCTTCATCCATATCTGTGTCCATACTAGAAAATCCATTACAACTAGATGCCCAGCCTTGATGGACCATCCACAGAGACACCCCCAGTTTTTATGAAGCCAAGCATTTATGAAGTTTATGAAAGTCCCTACTCCTGAAGAGACCTGTAGACCTCCAACCTAATCCCTTCTCTGTGTCCTCAGAGGCTTTTTCCTACCTACCAGGTACAAGCATAAATCATTTCCATAAATTTAATTTCCAAACGCAGGCTTCAGACAGCTTCTGCTTCCAGGCCCCTCCCCAACTCCCCCTGAGGCCGGGGCAGGGGGGGAACCAAGCCTGGCACCCTACAGCAGGGAGTGTAAACACCAGAAGAACAGAGATTAACCACTCAATAGAACGTGTCCTGATACCTTTGCTAAAACTTGCCGTTAGTAACTAATGGTGCCCAGACTGTCATGTCCCATTCCTGGCTCTGGCAGTCGGCATGGGGAGCAACCTTTTTGTCATTTGTGTCTGTGCCCAGGAGCATGTGCTTTGGAGTAACATACATCTATGAAGAGAGAATACTGATACCTCACTAGCAGGGCTATTGTGAGATTAAATCCCACCACTAAGATGAAGAACCTGATCTAGGCACATCAAAACAATCTGCTCCATAAATATTAGCTATTTTTCCTCTTTCAATTGGAGAATTTATGTGGTCCTGAACTTCCCTGTCACCCAGGGCCCCTTAACCAGATTGCAGCTCAGAATCACTTTGGGGATCCTTTTCTAACCCTCCTCTGAATTTCCCTTCTTGGTAGAAATAAGACTTCCATTTCAAGGCCATTCAAATCATTAAGGCATGATAATATGGACCTCAGGAAATGAATATGTTCATTTAACACTTAACAGTGTATGCCAGTGTCCCCTTCCCCTTCATTCCATCAGCGTCAGGTATTAACAGCTTTTTTTCTTTATTGCCAATTCTGATCTGCTGATTTTTCCCAAACTAGGCACATTGGAAAAGTCATCTCAGTCAGACATCTCAGTCAGACAGAATGCTGAGGGATTAAAAACTGGCTATTGGTGATGTTTGTTAAACAGAAATGGATATCCACAACATGTGCTTTTGGTGAACTCTCTTTTTCTGTGGTCTGTAATCCTTGGACAAGATAGGGATTTTGCTTATTCTTGAAGGTTTTGTAGGACTTAATTTAATTTTGGCTATGGTTAGTGTGAGTTTAAGTGTGGGTATCACTTTTGACACATTTCTTCAATTCCTTTTTGAAAAGATTTCCAACTAAAATTTTCATGATGTATGATTTTCATCCTACTCTTGGAATTTAGAAATTTATTCCAATCCCCTTCTGCTAGGAGAGAGTTCCGTGAATCATACTTGTCAAGGAAATGATAGGGTAAATGCTTCAAACTGCTCCCTGAGACACATGAAAAACCATATCCTCAGAAGTTGGCTTGGGTAAATACTTAATCAGAAAAGGACTATTTAGTCATCTTGAGAACTTTTCTCAAAGAAATTGTCTGAAATACTTTTTCCTGCTACAGAGATAGCCTTGCAAGGAAAGCCAGCTTTCTTGAATACACATAGAATTTTTTCAAGAGACAGCAGATACATATGCATGTAGTCCTTGATTTTCTGACTGCCCTGTGCAGCACTGATGGATAGAAATGTCTGTCCAATTCTGGGGTTCATTAATAGGAAACCTAATTCCCTTGTGGCAAATCTAAGCCACATTCTCCAATATTACCTGTATAAAAAATTAAGTAGATATACTTTTCCTTTATTCCTTTTTCATATTTTTAGGTGTTTTAAGAGCCCAGATGTGGAGAAGGGGTGTATTTTGGGTGTTCCTTAAAGGCCCACGCATTTTGGAACAAGACCATAAGAACACTTGGGGAGAACAGCAAGACACAGAAAAGGGAAGAAGACCTGTAAGTCTATTTTTAGAATCATCCCCGAGGGCAGAGGAAAACGTGCTCCTTAAGGGCAGCTTGCTACAGTTTTGAAGAGAGAGGGCTTGAGCCATGCAAGTCATTTGTCCTTCCAACCTCATTAATCAGGTAAGTGATTCTTTTGGGAGTGAGTGTATAGAGATGTTAAATGTGTTTGGTTGTAGATGTCCCTATACCTGTAAGAAAATATGGGAAATGGAAGATAAGAATTCCACAGGAAAAAAAAACAATGTGTGGTTCAACTGTCTAGGTGTCTGCCTACTAACTGACTGTAACAAGTAGGCCTGAATCCCTGAAATTACTCTGAGATTTCGTGAAATGACATTATTTGTGTATGTATCTAGATCAATCAGTGACTTTTTTTGTTGTGTTCAGTCACATTGTTATAAGACAATCTTTCAGTTTTCTGCCACAGATAGCTACTTGCTTAGCATGGCCTTGAATTTTATGTTTGCCCTCCGAGGGCTAGTTACCTTCCAGAATCCTAAGATATCTCCCTGGGGCTCTGCATATGATGATACTCTCCTAGTGTCTCTTCAAAGGAAGCAAAATTCTTGAAGACAGGGACATATTTTGTTCCTTCAACACGGGGAGAGTTCCATAAATTGCTCAATCCTAGTCTGGTGCCTCTAATTACTATGCTTCTCACGTGATGGCCTGAAAAGTCAGGTGCTTTGCTTGCAACTCTGGGTGACCAGGTAGAGGAGTGTGAAGAGGCATTATGGGTGTGGAGGTCTGGCCCACGCTTCGTGGTTGCCATAGAAACCTGACGTCACGTGGCGACCGTGACGACTTTTTAATAGAGACAGAAGTGCCCTCCATAGCAGAGCAGGGGCCCGCCTTCAGGTGTTTGGGGGCGTTGTTGAGGGTGTGGGTCCCCGCGGTCGGGGCTGAACGGCCCTGGGATGGAAGGGGACAAAGGGATTCAGATCCAAGTTGCTTCGTTTCTTGCCTTGGGAGTCGGCACGGCCGCTGTTTCGTAGGTAAAACCATTGGGAATCTCTCGCCCGGGCGCAGTTAGTGTGGGTCCTGCCCCAGGGTGTCCTGGAGATGCTTTCCTTTAAAGACAGAGACGCGGGAGTTAAGACAGATAAGGACTCTGAGCCCGAGCCCTCTATAAAATGGGGATGAGAATGCTTCACCCACAAGATTGCTGAAAACAGCCAGTGATACAAATGAGTGAACTCATAGCCCTGTGGTTACTGTGTGCTCATGAATGTCTGTATGAATTCAGGCCATTTCTTACTTCTTTTCAACTTTGTTTTTGGAGGATAAATGAGAAAGGAGGAAAAAAAGGCTCCGTGAGAAGCCCATTAAAACATGTGGTTGTTACAATCACGACCCAGTGTATCAGTGTCATTGCCACTAACCCAGTGTCTGGCATGGTGCTGAGCCCAATCATAGTGATGCTGGATCTGTTTCTCCCTGTGCAGCTCTTCATGCCGGTGGCCCAGCTCATATCAGGTGCGTGAAGAGGGCAGGTTCTGAGGATGTGTGTCCTGATGGCTGCTGAAGCTTCTACTCCAGGTTCAAGGTCAGCAGTTCTCAGGAGACCCCAACACTTCACACCCCTGGTGGAAATTGATGCCTGACTCAAGTGAGTTAATAGTTCTGAGCAAAAAAGTATGATGTGGAATAGCTCTTGTGAGATTCCCAAAGTGGTCTAATGGGAGAAGAGTTTAGCAGGTGGAATTTCATTCCTTCAGCAGCTATATGATTTGTAGTAGCCCTTGAGGTCCATCTTAGAGAAACCCTTTTTTGCTGAAAATAATTGTCTAGTTGGTGAAGGAAGTTGTCTTTAACATGCATTTACAATAAATATACTTAAAATTTTCTCACCATATAAATAATAATAGGCAATTCTCATGTACCTCATAGATGGGTGTGGAAATATGCAGTGTTAGATCCTCATAGCAATTTGATATTGTAATATAGACTTCCCCCTGGTGATCAGAGTTTTCTTCCATTATATAATGACATTTTTTAAATTTTAAATTAAATTAAATTAATTTCTATTTAATTTATTTTATATTAATATAATTTATTGTCAAATTGGTTTCCATACAACACCAGTGCTCATCCCAACAGGTGCCTTCTTCAATGCCCATTACCCACTTTCCCCTCTACCCTACCCCCAATCAACCCCTCAGTTTGTTCTCAGTGTTCAAGAGTCTCTTATGGTTTGCCTCCATGACATTTTTTTAAAGAGCCAGAAATTTTCCAAGTATTAGTTTAAAATGTCAGTAACTAGAATGTACTATTTATTTTATTATTTCATTTTGTTTTGTTTTGCTTTTTAGTAGATTTCACACCCAGTGTGGGGCTCTAACTCATGACCTCGAGATCAAGTCACATGCTCCACCAACTGAACCAGCCAGGTGCCCCTAGAACTTAATATTTTAAAAATAATTTGTTACCCTAGAGTTTGCCCTATTATAATGATACTCAGCCACCCCATGTTCCCTAAAATAACCAGTACTCATTGATATCGTTATGGACTATTTTCTTAATAGTTTTTCTGTACTTTGGAAGGAAATGGACATTAGCTTTCCCTAAATATTTGGATATATTTCATTGGAAATGATTATTTCTGTTTTGGTTCTATGTACCATGGATCAATTTGACAAGATGTATAGGGTGGATCTGTTAATACTATAAGAACATAATCGTGGGAATCTTTCATTTAATTAATTGCATCACAGAATTATGAATATATAAATACAAATATTTTATTCAGGTATGATTAATGTCAATATACTATACACATTTAAAGTTTTTGCTTTAATAATTTTTGATATGTATGCACTTGTGAATCCAATACTGCAGTCAAGATAATGAAAATAACCGCCTCAAAAAACTTCTTCATATCCCTTTGTAGTGCTCCCATCTACCTCCCTCCAGTCTTTCTCTCCTTGTCACTCTTACCCCATTCTCAGGCAACCACTGATATTCTGTCACTATGGATTAGGGTTATTTTCTATAATTTTATGTGAATGGAACCATACAATGTGTATTCTGTTTTGCCAATCTTTCCTTCAACCTAATTATTTGTAGATTTATCCATTTTTTACATGCGTTAATATTTCCTTCCTTTTATTGCCTAATATTCCATTTTATGGATTATACACAATTTGTTCTTTCTGTTCACTTGGTAATGGGTGTTTGGGTTGCTTTCAATCTTATAAATGAAGCTGCTATGGACATTTAGATATGTCTTTGCTTGGACATATGCTTTCTCTCTCTAATGCTGAAGTGTATTTAAGAGGATTTGTAAGAATGCCTGGGTGGCTCAGTCGGTTAAGCATCTGACTTCAGCTCAGGTCATGATCTCTCAGTTTGAGAGTTTGAGCCCCATGTCAGGCTCTGTGCTGACAGCTCAGAGCCCAGAGCCTGCTTCGGATTTTGTCTCCCTCTCTCTCTGCCCCTTCCCTGCACTCTCTCTCAAAAGAAAGAAATAAACATTAAAAAATAATAAGAGGATTTGTAAAATTAACTTTGTAAGAAAGTGTTAAAACTGTTTTGCAACATGGTTGTGCAATGTTTCATTGTCACCAGTAGCGTATGAGAGTTCCATCCTCCACAACTCTGTCAGGACTTGGTATGGTCAGTGTTTTTGTTTTAGCCATTCTCAGAGGCATATAGTGGATTACATTTTCCTAATGACTAATGATGTTCAGCATCTTTTCATTTGCTTACTTGACATTTGTATTCCTTCTTTGGTGGAGCATCTTTTCAAATCTTTTGCCCACTTATTTATTTGGTGTGGTTTTCTTTGTATTGACTTTGCAAGGTTTTTTATTATGGGATACAAGTTCTTTATCAGACATAAGATTGCAAATATTTTTTTTGCAGTCAGAAGCTTGCCTTTTAATTCTTCCAGCAGTGTCTTTGAAAGAACAGAAGTTTTAATTTTGAGGACATCTAAGTTTTAATTTGTTCATTTTTGGTTTTTATATTGCTTTTGGTGTCATATCTAGGAAATTTTAACCTCACTTAAGGCCACAAGATTTTTTCTGTGTTTTCTTCTAGAATTTATATAGTTTTATCCCTTATACTTTTGTTAGTGATTCATTTTGAGTGACTTTTGCATATGGTACAATATATGGATCACAGTTTATGTTTGTGTATATGGATACACACTTGTCTTGGAAGCATTAGTTGAGAAGGCTATCCTTTCTTCACTGAATTGACTTTGTAGGTTTGTCAAAAACCAGTTATCTATATATGTGTGGGTATTTGTAGACTCTTCATTTTGTTCCTTTGATATACATTTCTACATTTGTCCCAATAGCACATTGTATTGATTACTGTAGATTCATAATGAGTCTTAAAATAATGTAATGCTTATTTTCCAACTGTCTTCTTCTTTTTCAAAGTTGTTTTCATAGTCTAGGCGCTTTTGTATTTCCACATGACTTTTAGAAAAGCCTGTTAATTCTTCTCAAAAAAAATGTATGCTAGGATTTTTTGGAATTGCATTTCATCTATGATCACCGTGGGGTGAACAGACATCTTAATGATATTGAGGGTTTTTTATAAAGGTTTATTATTATTTTGAGAGACATGGTAGGGGCAGAGAGAGAGAGGGAGAGAGAGAATCCCAAGCAGACTCTGTACTGTCAACGCAGAGCCTGAAGTGGTGCTCATCTCACAAATGACCTGAGCTGAAATCAAGAGTCAGATGCTTAACTGACTGAGCCACCCAAGGCACCTCATGATACTGAGTCTTCTGACCCCTGAAGATGATATGTCCCTCCTTTATTTAGGCCTTGTCTAATTTGTCCCAGCAATGTTTTGCACTGTTCAGAGTATAGTCCTTGCACATCAGTGGACATAATTGTCTTATATAGATGACCTGTGTGTAGTTCATACTTTCTGATGCTGCTGTCAGCGGCAGTATTTTTTTTACCCAGTTTTGCCTATCCCCTCATCCCTATCCCCTCTGGCAACCACCATTTTTTTCTTGTATTTATGAGTCTGTTTCGGCTTTTTTTGTTTGTTCATTTGTTTTATTTTTCATATTCCACATATAAGTGACATCATATCGTATTTGTATTTCTCTGACTTATTTCACTTAGCTTAATACTCTGTACGTCCATCCATGTTGTGACAAATAGCTAGATCTTATTCTTTTTTATAGTTGAGTAATATTACTGTGTGTGTGGGGTGTGTGTGCGTGTGAGTGTATAGCACATTTCTTTATCCATTCACCTATCATGGACACTTAGGTTACTTTCATATATTGGCTATTGTAAATAATGCTGCAGTAAATGTAGGCTTATTTACATCTCTTTGAAACTAGTATTTCTTTTGGGGGGTGTAAATATCCGGTAGTGAAATTACTGAGTTGTATGGCAGTTCCATTTTTAATTTTTTGAAGAATGTCCATACTTTTTTCCACAGTTGCTGTACCAATTTACGTTCCCACCAACAGTTCACAAAGGTTCCCTTTTCTTCATATCCTTGACAGCACTTGTTATTCTTGTCTTTTTAATATTAGGCATTCTGATGGATGTGAGGTGATATCGCATTGTGGTTTTGATTTGCATTTTCCTGATGATTAATGATGCTGAGTATCTTTTCATGTGTCTGTTGGCCATCTCTATGCCTTCTTTGGAAAAATGTCTTTTCAGGTCTTCTGCCCATTTTTTAAATCAAATTATTTGTGGGTTTTTTCTTTTTTGCTGTTGAATTGTATATGTTCTTTATATATTTTGGATATTAACCCTTTACCAGATATATTATTCACAAATATATTCTTCCACTCAGTAGGTTCCCTCAATGGTAGTATTTTTATTACATTTCCCAGGTATTACATTTTCACTGCACTGTCAGTAGCCAATTATTGCCAGGAATCTTTTTCGTTGAAAGCACATGTTACTCTAAGTCAGAAAAGATACTTGATGCTTAACACCTGTATTAGTCAGACTTCTCCAGAAGAACAGAATGATAGCATGTTTATATATAGATAGAGATTTATTTTAAGTAACTGACTCATGAGATTGTGGAGGGTTGGCAGGTCCAAAATCTGATAAGGAAGGCTGGCAGGCTGGAGACTGAGGAGTGAGTTACAGTTGGAGTCTGAAGGCTGTCTGCTAGAGAACCACAAGGTGCTGATGTTGAGGATGAATTCCAAAGGCAGTCTCCTGGCAGAATCCCTTCTGGCTCAGGGGAAATCAGCCCTTTAGGCTGTTCAGGCCTTCAAGTGATTGGATGAGGACCACTCACCTTATGGCAGACTGCTTGACTCAAAGATGACCCATTTAAATGTATATCTTCTTCAAAAGTAGTCTCACAGAAACATCCAGAATGTTTGATCAAATATTTGGACATTGTGGCCCTGCCAAGTTGACACATAAAATTTATCCTCACAATATTCATTTGCCTAGATTTCTATATTAGTTTTTAGATATTATTGGCAAAGTACTTAAACATAGGGAGAAAAATGTTCCAGAGAAAATTCTATAGGTCACCTCGAGAAAAATCAGTCACTAAAATGAAATAGATTAGTAGTGTTCAACCTTATATGTGTGGTTAAAATTGAATTGTGGAGTTTTCCTTCTTTATCCCCAAATAAATCCACCTTGATGAATTTCTGGGTTCTTGGGTGATAAGGAGGAGAGATTATGTATAACTGTGTGTGTGTGTGTGTGTGTGTGTGTGTGTGTGTGTATTGTTGAAGCTGTGAGGAATATGTATTATGAGGAATATGTGTGGTGAGTTACTGTGAGTTATGTCAGTTCTCCTCAGTTGCTAGCATGTAAGGAGACAAGTCAGGATGGTTGCTGTATGGTTTTTTTTTTGAGTTTTTCTTGGCCAGCATGGATACCATTGTGGCTCTGTGACTCCTGTGGGACTTGGTACAGCCTGAAAATGCATTTATGATTCTTATCTGAATCACCCATTACTATGATAGTTGTTAAGTGTTGCTTTTATAATTCTGTCATTCCTTCTAGATATATTAATTGACATTCAAATGTTGGGTAGAGCTTCCCATTGTCCCCTTTTATTTATTTATTTATTCATTCATTCATTCACTCATCCATTTATTTAACTATTATGCCTCATAGATTCTTATTTTGCTGAAAGGGTTACCATCTAGCATTATAATTATTTGTTTTGTTGGTCACATTGTCACAGAATTGGCCAGTTTTTTCCCCTTCAAGTTAGCTTCTGTGTCCACTTGTTTCCTCCATAGAATTCTTTGAGCATGGATTTTGTTCTTTGAGCCTGAGTATCTCCCAATCTGTAGAAAGGAAGTAATAATGTCCATCTCAGATTATCACTTTAAGGATTTAAAGAAAAAAATCTGAAAATAACTTCAAAACAACAACCTATAGCATGGGGCATGTAGGAGGACCTCAAAATATTAGTTCCTCATTCTAATTTTGCCTCCTTCATTCTGTCAACGTGATGCCCTGACATGAACATTATAGCATGACTACCAGAGAGAATACTTGGACATGAAACAGCAAGCAGGGATGAACCCATATTTCCATGATGTGAAGACTTCAGTGTCACTGATGTGTGCAGGGAGGGGGCTGTGGGATGGAGCTACGGAAGAGGCACAGCATCACTGCATAGCTTCCAGTGACCCGAGTGGGGACAGGTGAGAACATGCTCATCCCTTTCCTCTGTGTTTCATATGCTTTCCCTTCCTCTAGCTTTCCTTTCTACCCCATGTGCTGTCAGGTGTTGTCAGCCTGATCCATCCTTTATTAAATTTTCAATCCACCTGTAAACTCAGGTTTTTTGTAGCTTAAAGATAATTGCTTAGATTTAAATTAATTTAACAGATATAAGGAGTGATGTTTTAATTCTATAATTTCTTCTGCGTTTATTAGTTAGGATTCTATAAAACAAAACTCCTTTTGTCAACTACATGGTTACACTGTGGTATGGTCCACACAGAAGGGAAGGATGAATGCTTACTTCTTTTGCACTGTGTCCACTTTCAATTTTTAAAAAATTTTAAAAATGTTTATTTATTGATTTTGAGAAAGCGAGTGAGCAGGGGAGGGGCAGAGAGAGAGGAAGAGAGAGAATTCCAGGCAGGTTCTTTGCTGTCAGCACAGTGCTCATTCTCACGAACCATGAGATCATGACCTGAGTAGAAACCAAGAGTCGACACTTAACTGATTGAGCCACCCAGGCGTCCCCTATGTCCACTTTTTAAAATAATGGGTTGTTTTCCTTGGATCCTCCAAAGGTGAACAATGAGTTTGTTTCGTGTGTTGTTTCTTTTTCTTTAAGAATGTCATCATGAACTCTAGATGTTTATATACTTGAGGATTTAGTCTTTAGTCATTAATGTTTTTGATGTTCAATTGTTCTATCTTAGGCCTGTGGGAGCCTCTTTGGGTTGGCTTTTGTGTCTATGATATGCTTTCTGATATGAGCTGTTTGGTCCAGGGTCATCTGGAATCAGTTATTTCTTCAAGGAAACCTGGTTCTTTTAGGGGAAAATATTTTAGAGGATTAAGTCTGGGAACTAGAGATGCTCATTGCTACTGGGTTGGTCACTATTGATTGTCCTTTTTACTACATGGAGCCTGTAAATATGTATTATATTTTTATGGTAATATACATCATCTCCTTCCATCCTGGGCTTATAGGTTCCTCTGTCACCTTATAGGTAATCATTTTTATCAGTTGTTTTTTTTTTTTAATTTATGTCAAGTTAGCTTATAGTGCAACAATGATTTCAGGAGTATATTCCTTAATGTCCCTTACCCATTTAGCTCATCCCCCCTCCCACAACCCCTCCAGTAACTCTGTTTGTTCTCCATATTTAAGAGTCTCTTTTGTTTTGTACCCCTCCCTGTTTTTTATATCATTTTTGCTTCCCTTCCCTTACATTCATCTGTTTTGTATCTTAAAGTCCTCATATGAGTGAAGTCATATGATATTTGTCTTTCTCTGACTAGTGACTAATTTTGCTTAGCATAATACCTTCTAGTTCCATCCACGTAGTTGCAAATGGCAAGATTTCATCCTTTTTGATTGTCGAGTAATACTCCATTGTATATATAAATCACATCTTCTTTATCAGTTGGCTTTTAACATTCCAGTTTTATTTTATTTTATTTTATTTTTTTAATATATGAAATTTATTGTCAAATTGGTTTCCATACAACACCCAGTGCTCATCCCAAAAGATGCCCTCCTCAATACCCATCACCCACCCTCCCCCTCCCACCCCACATCAATCCTCAGTTTGTTCTCAGTTTTTAACAGTCTCTTATGCTTTGGCTCTCTCCCACTCTAACCTCTTTTTTTTTTTCCTTCCCCTCCCCCATGGGTTTCTGTTAAGTTTCTCAGGATCCACATAAGAGTGAACCATATGGTATCTGTCTTTCTCTGTATGGCTTTTGTAGCAACGTGGATGGAACTGGAGAGTGTGATGCTAAATGAAATAAAACATCCCAGTTTTAAAAGATATAATTTGCAATATACATATATTAGTTTTCTCCCCTGTTCATTTTTTTAAAAATTTTTTAACGTTTATTTATTTTTGAGACAGAGAGAGACATAGCATGAGCAGAAGAAGAGCAGAGAGAGAGGGAGACACAGAATTCGAAACAGGCTCCAGGCTCTGAGCTGTCAGCACAGAGCCCGATGCGGGGCTCGAACTCACGGACCGCGAGATCGTGACCTGAGTTGAAGTCGGATGCTTAACCGACTGAGCCACCCAGGCGCCCCTCTCCCCTGTTCATTTGTAAAAGATGCCATATTGTACACCAGTGTTGTGCAATAAAAATTTCTGCAGAAATGAAAATATTCTGTATCTGTGCTATCCAACTTGGTAGCCACTAGCTGCATGTGGGTGTACAGTGTCTAAAATGTGGTTATTGCAACTAAGGAACTGATTTTTTTAACTACACTTATTGTAACTAATTTAAATTTAAATAGACCTGTGTGGCTATGAATACTGTATTGGACAGAAACAGCTCTAAACATTTTTCTGCGCCTTGCCTTTTTCACCAAACAATATATCCATAGCAGTACAGAGAGGGAGTCCTCATTGCTTTTCTTTCTTTTTCTTTTTTCTTTTCTCATTGCTTTTCTAGCTGCATAGTATGCCAGGATATAGATGTGCCATAGCTTATTCATACAACTCACTATTGGTGGACAGCTGTTTGTTTCTAGTTTTCTGCTGTTATGAATTTTTCTTTAAGGAATAAACTTGTACGTATGCCTTTTCATTTTTTTGTATTATTTCTTTAGGATAGATTCTTAAAAGAGAGATTAGTGGTTCTAAGAGGAAATACATATGTAATTTTACTAGAGAGCTCAAATTCCATCCACAGGGTTTGTACCATTTTATATTACCTTTAGTGATGCATGGGAATGCTGATTTCCTCACAGACTATCTAATTGGTGAGAAGAGGTAGGTTTTTCCCCCCTTTGAATGTCTTATCTTGAGTTAGGTTGGGCAATTTTAGATGTTTAGGGAATTTTTGGTGAAATACTTGTTTGTGTGTATTGCTCCTTTGTTCTTTCCTGGTGTGTGTGTGTGTGTGTGTATGGATATTTCTCTCTTCATTTTTTCATGACTATCTATATATTTTTAACATAACCATTTGTGATGTAAGTTGTAAATATTTTTTCCCAATTTTATTTTGATGAGGCCCCAATAGTTCATTTCTGCTTTTGTTTCCCTTGCCTCTGGAGACATGTTGAGTAAGAAGTTGCTGTGGCCGAGGTCAAAGAGGTTTTTGCCTGCTTTCTCCTCTAGGATTTTGATGGCTCCCTGTCTTACGTTTACATCTTTCATCCACTTTGAGTTTATTTTTGTGTATGGTGTAAGAAAGTGGTCCAGGTTCATATTTCTGCATGTCGCTGTCCAGTTTTCCCAACACCACTTGCTGAAGAGACTTTTTTTTCCATTGGATATTCTTTCCTGCTTTGTCAAAGATTAGTTGGCCATATGTTTGTGGGTCCATTTCTGGGTTCTCTATTCTGTTCCATTGATCTAAGTGTCTGTTTTGTGCCAGTACCATACTGTCTTGATGATTACAACTTTGTAATTAATACATCTTGAAGTCTGGGATTGTGATGCCTCCAGCTTTGGTTTTCTTTTCCAGGATTGCTTTGGGTATTCGAGGTGTTTTCTGGTTCCATACAAATTTTAGGATTGCTTGTTCTAGCTCTGTGAAGAATGCTGGTGTTATTTTGATAGGGATTGCATTGAATATGTAGATTGCTTTGGGTAGTATTGACATTTTAACAATATTTTTTCTTCCAATCCATGAACATGGATTTTGCTGTGGTTTTTCCATTGCTTTGTGTATTCTTCAATTTCTTTCATAAGCTATCTATAGTTTTGAGTGTATAGATTTTTCACCTCTTTGGTTAGATTTATTCCTAGGTGTGTTATGGGTTTTGGTGCAATTGTAAATGGGATCAATTCCTTGATTTCTCTTTCTGTTGCTTCTTATTGGTGTATAGAAATGCAACCAATTTCTGTGCATTGATTTTATATCCTGCGACTTTGCTGAATTCATGGATCAGTTCTTGCAGTTTTTTGGTGGAATCTTTTGGGATTTCCACATAGAGTATCATGTCGTGTGCGAGGAGTGAAATTTTGACTTCCTCCTTGCCGATTTGGATGCGTTTTATTCCTTTGTGTTGTCTGATTGCTGAGGCTAGGACTTCCAATACTATGTTGAATAACAGTGGTGAGAGCGGATATCTCTGCTGTGTTCCCAACCTTAGGGGGAAAGCTCTCAGTTTTTCCCTATTGAGGATGATATTAGCTATGGGTCTTTCATATATGGCTTTTATGATCTTGAGGTATGATCCTTTTATCCTTACTTTCTTGAGGTTTTTTTATCAAATAGGATCCTGTATTTTGTCAAATGCTTTCTCTGCATCTATTGAGAGGATCATGTAGTTCTTGTCTTTCTTTTATTGATGTGATGTATCACATTTATTATTTTGGGGATATTGAATCAGTTCTGCATCCCAGGTATAAATCCCGCTTGGTCGTGGTGAATAATTCTTTTAATGTATTGTTGGATCAGGTTGGCTAGTATCTTGTTGAGAATTTTTGTATCCATGTTCATCAGAGAAATTGGTCTGTAGTTCTCCTTTTTAGTGGGGTCTTTGTCTAGTTTTGGAATCAAATCAAGGTAATGCTGGCTTCATAGAAAGAGTTTGGAAGTTTTCTTTCCATTTCTGTTTTTTGGAACAGCTTCAAAAGAATAGGTGTTGATTCTTCTTTAAATGTTTGGTGGAATTCCCTTGGAAAGGCATCTGGCCCTGGACTCTTGTTTTTTTGGGAGATTTTTGATTACTAATTTGATTTCTTTACTGGTTATGGGTCTGTTTAAATTTTGTATTTCTTCTTGTTTCAGTTTTGGTAGTTTATATGTTTCTAGGAATTTGTCCATTTCTTCCAGATTGCCCAATTTACTAGCATATAATTGCTCATAATATTCTTTTATTATTGTTTGTATTACTGCAGTGTTGGTTGCGATCTCTCTGCTTTAATTCTTGATTTTTTCTTTGGGTCCTTTCCTTTTTCTTTTTGATCAGTATGGCTAGGGGTTTATCAATTTTGTTTTCTTTCAAAGAACCAGCTCCTGGTTTCATTGATCTGTTCTACTGTGTTTTTTTTTTTTTTTTAATTTCAATAGCATTGATTTCTCCTCTAATCCTTATTATTTCCCATATTCTGCTGTTTTGGGATTTTATTTGGTGTTCTTTTTCAAGCTCCTTAAGGCATAATGTTAGCTGGTGTATCTGAGACCTTTCTTCCTTCTTTAGGAAGGCCTGGATGGCTATATACTTCCCTCTTATGACCGCCTTTGCTGCATCCCAGAGGTTTTGGGCTGTGGTATTATCATTTTCATTGGCTTCCATGTACTCTCTAATTTCCTCTTTAACTTCTTGGTAAGCCCATTCATTCTTTAGTAGGATGTTCTTTAGTCCCCACGTATTTGTTGTCTTTCTAAATTAAAAAAAAAAATTAACGCTTATTTATTATCAAGAGACAGAGAGAGACAGAGCATGAGCATGGGAGGGTCAGAGAGAGAGGGAGACACAGAATCCAAAGCAGGATCCAGGCTCTGAGCTGTCAGCACAGAGCCCGATGCGGGGCTTGAGCCCACAAACTTTGAGATCATGGCCTGAGCCAAAGTTGGATACCCAACCTACTGAGCCACCCAGGCGCCCTTCTAAATTTTTTCTGGTGGTTGATTTTGTGTTTCATAGTTTTGTGGTCTGAAGATATGCGTGGTATGATCTCAATCTTTTTGTACTTGTCGAGGGCTGATTTGTATCCCAAATATGTGATCATTCTGGAGAAGTTTCCGTGTGCACTCGAGAAGAATGTGTATTCTTCTGTTTTAGGATAAAATGTTCTGAATATATCTGTTAAGTGCATCCAGTCCAGTGTGTCATTCAAAGCCATTGTTTCCTTGCTGATTTTCTATTTAGATGATCTGTCCATGGCTGTAAGTGGGGTGTTGAAGTCCCCTGAGAATGTAAGGTTTATTTGAGCAACATGCTTGCACTTCCCTTAGACATCTATTTTGTCCCTGACACTGTCATATAGATTCAAAAATTAGTTCTGGGGCCACCTAGTATTTAATTCCCTGGGTTTAGGGATGTTCCCCATTCTGATGTTGAGCCACTTCCCTATGGGTAGGTTTAGGGATATTTATTCATTATTATTATTTTTTCACCTTCAAAACCAAGACACTTTTATTATAGCTAAAAATGGATAATGCACAAAAGGAAAAAAAATCATTAAATACCCTTGAAAGTCTATTTCCTATGGATAAGCACTGTGATCATTTATATATTTTTCTATTCCACTATGCAGATATAATTACACATTTTTAAGATTATGATTGTTTCATCTATTTATAGTTTTATAAATTACTTTTACATGCTAAACACATTAAAGTCAATTCAAGCCAATCAATATAAGCCCTCAGGGAACTGAGACAAAGTGAGAGCAGAGCTAGGAAGAAAGCGTAGTTTCCTGTGTTAAAGAGAAAGCTCCATGTTAGTGGAAGAAAAAAGATCCTTTTAATTTTATTGGCCCATGAATTGACAGAAAGATTAATGTAACGATAGAAAATAGTGACATAGGCCCAATTACATTTAAAAAAAAACCCTAGAGGATGACTAAAATAGCATTTCACACCAGTGGAGATACAATGCACGATTAAGAAGTAGTATTAAGATAGATAACCATAAGTTTAAAAAGTAAATAGGGGCCCATTTATCTTTTCTTAATAGCAGGATAGATTCCAATTGGTTCTGAATGAAATGTAAAAAAAAAAAATCCATATGAGTATTAGAAAAAACATAGGTGAATTATTCTATAAACTGGAAGTGGAGGCAAGTTTCCTCAATATAAATCAATATCCAGGAGCATTAAGGAAAAATATTGATATATTTGACAACATAAAAATAACATGACAATTCTGCATGGCAAAAACATGCTAGCCAATTAAAGACATTGGGAGACACATATTCAGCTAACATCTCTAACAAAGCGTTGATATCCCTGCTATATAAATGCTTATCAGTACAGGCATCATAAAACAACAGCCCTATCAAAGACATGTAAGAAATATAGCCTGTTAACAGAAAAAAAAAGTTTTCTTTAAATGTATGAAAAGTCTCCAGCTTGCTTTAATTAAGAGAGATGCAATGAAAAACTACACTAAGATATTGTTTCTTAACTATTAGATTGCCAACGATCCAAATGTTTGTCAATACACTCAGTTGGTAGGAATGTGGGAAAACATGTCCTTTCTTACCCTGCTCACAGGGGTGCAAAATGGTACAATCACTGGAGTAGGTTTATTTTTTACTTTTTTTTAATTTACTTTTTTTTATTTTTTAAAATTCACATTCAAATTAGTTAGCATATAGTGCAACAATGATTTCAGGAGTAGATTCCTTAGTGCCCCTAACCCATTTAGCCCATCCTCCCTCCCACAACCCCTCAGTAACCCTCAGTTTGTTCTCCATATTTATGAGTCTTTTATGTTTCGTCCCCTTCCCTGTTTTTATATTATTTTTGTTTCCCTTCCCTTATGTTCATCTGTTTTGTCTCTTAGAGTCCTCATATGAGTGAAGTCATATGATATTTGTCTTTCTTTGACTAACTAATTTCACTTAGCATAATACCCTCCAGCTCCATCCACGTAGTTGCAAATGGCAAGATTTCATTCTTTTTGATTGCTGAGTAATACTCCATTCTCTCTCTCTATATATCACATCTTCTTTACCCATTCATCCATTGATGGACATTTGGGCTCTTTCCATACTTTGGCTATTGTTGATAGTGCTGCTATAAACAAGGGGGTGCATGTGTCCCTTCGAAACAGCACACCTGTATCCCTTGGGTAAATACCTAGTAGCGCAATTGCTGGGTTGTAGGGCAGTTCTATTTTTAGTTTTCTGAGGAACCTCCATACTGTTTTCCAGAGTGGCTGCACCAGCTTGCATTCGCACCAACAATGCAAAAGAGATCCTCTTTCTCCACATCCTCACCAACATCTGTTGTTGCCTGAGCTGTTAATGTTAGCCATTCTGACAGGTGTAAGGTGGTATCTCATTGTGGTTTTGATTTGTATTTCTCTGATGATGAGTGATGTTGAGCATTTTTTCATGTGCCGGTTGGCCATCTGGAAGTCTTCTTTGGAGAAGTGTCTATTCATGTCTTTTGCCCATTTCTTCACTGGATTATTTGTCTTTTGGGTGTTGAGTTTGATAAGTTCTTTATAGATTTTGGATCTAATCCTTTATCTGATATGTCATTTGCAAATATGTTTTCCCATTCTGTCGGTTGCCTTTTAGTTTTGCTGATTGTTTCCTTTGCTGCCCAGAAGCTTTTTATTTTGATGAGGTCCCAGTAGTTCATTTTTGCTTTTGTTTCCCTTGCCTCTGGAGACATGTTGAGTAAGAAGTTACTGCGGCCAATATCAAAGAGGTTTTTGCCTGCTTTCTCCTCGAGGATTTTGATGATTCCTATCTTACATTGAGGTCTTTCAACCATTTTGAGTTTGTTTTTGTGTATGGTGTACAAAAGTGGTCCAGGTTCATTCTTCTTCATGTCGCTGGTCAGTATTCCCAGCACCACTTGCTGAAGAGACTGTCTTTATTCCACTGAATATTCTTTCCTGCTTTGTCAAAGATTAGTTGGCCATATGTTTGTGGGTCCATTTCTGGGTCCTCTATTCTGTTCCATTGTTCTGAGTGTCTGTTTTTGTGCCAGTACCATACTGTCTTGATGATTACAGCTTTGTAGTATAGCTTGAAGTCTGGGATTGTGATGCCTCCTGCTTTGGTTTTCTTTTTCAAGATTGCTTTGGCTATTCGGGGTCTTTTCTGGTTTCATACACATTTTAGGATTATTTGTTCTAGCTCTGTGAATAATGCTGGTGTTATTCTGATAGGGATTGCATTGAATGTGTAGATTGCTTTGGGTAGTATTGACATTTTAACAATATTTGTTCTTCCTATCCAGGAGCATGGGATCTTTTCCCATTTTTTTGTCTTCTTCAATTTCTTTCATAAGTTTTCAATAGTTTTCAGTGTATTGATTTTTCACCTCTTTGGTTAGATTTATTACTAGGTATTTTATGTTTTTTTGTGCAACTGTAAATGGGATCGATTCCTTGATTTCTCTTTCTGCCACTTCATTATTGGTGTATAGGAATGCAACCGATTTCTGTGCATTGATTATATATCCTGCGACTTTGCTGAATTCATGGATAAGTTCTAGCAGTTTTTTGGTGGAATCTTTTGGGATTTCCATATAAAGTATCATGTCATCTGAGAAGAGTGAAAGTTTAACCTCCTCCTGGCTGATTTGGTTGCCTTTTATTTCTTTGTGTTGTCTGATTGCAGAGGCTAAGACTTCCAATACTATGTTGAATAACAGTGGCAAGAGTGGATATCCTTGTCTTTTCCTGACCTGAGGGGGAAAGCTTTCAGTTATTCCCCATTGAGGATGATATTAACATTGGGTCGTTCATATATGGATTTTATGATCTCGAGGTATGCTGCTTGTATCCATACCTTCTTGAGGTTTTTTATCAAGAAAGGATGCTGTATTTTGTCAAATGCTTTCTCTGCATCTATTGAGAGGATCATATGGTTCTTGTCCTTTATTGATGTGATGAATCACGTTAATTGTTTTGTGGATATTGAGTCAGGTCTGCATCCCTGGTATGAATCTCACTTGGTCTTCGTGAATAATTCTTTTAATGTATTGTTGGATCCAGTTGGCTAATATCTTGTTGAGGATTTTTGCATCCATGTTCATCAGGGAAATTGGTGCATAGTTCTCCTTTTTACTGGGGTCTTTGTCTGGTTTTGTAATGAAGGTAATGCTGGCTTCATGGAATGAATTTGGGAGTTTTCTTTCCATTTTTATTTTTTGGAACAGCTTCAAAATAATCGGTGTTAAATCTTCTTGAAATGTTTGGTAGAATTCCCCTGGAAAGCCAGCTGGCCCTGGACTCTTGTTTTTTGGGAGATTTTTGATTACTAATTCGATTTCCTTACTGGTTATGCGTCTGTCCAAATTTTCTATTTTTTCCTGTTTCAGAGTTGGTAGTATATATTTTTCTAGGAATTTGTCCATTTCTTCCAGTTTGCCCATTTTATTGGCATATAATTGTTCATAATATTCTCTTTTTATTGTTTTTATTTCTGCTGTGTTGGTTGTGATCTCTCATCCTTCATTCTTGATTTTATTTATTGGGGTCATTTCCTTTTTCTTTTTGATCAAACTGGTTAGTGGTTTATCAATTTTGTTAATTCTTTCAAAGAACCAGCTTCTGGTTTCATTGATCTATTCTATTTTATTTCATTTCAATAGCATTAATTTCTGCTCTAATCTTTGCTATCCTGTCTGCTGCTGGTTTGGGGTTTTATTTTCTGTTCTTTTTCCAGCTCTTTATGGCATAAGGTTAGGTTGTGTATCTGAGATCTTTCTTCCTTCTTTAGGAAGGCCCGGATTGCTATATACTTTCCTCTTATGACCTCCTTTGCTGCATCTCAGAGGTTTTGGGTTGTGGTGTTATCATTTTCAGTGGCTTCCATGTACTCTTTAACTTCTTGGTAAGCCCTTTCATTCTTTAGTAGGATGTTCTTCAGTCTCCAAGTATTTGTTAGCTTTCCAAATTTTTTCTTGTGTTTGATTTCAAGTTTCATAGTGTTGTGGTCTGAAAATATGCACAGTATGATCTCAATGTTTTTGTACTTACTTAGGGCTGATTTGTGTCCCAGTATATGGTCTATTCTGGAGAACATTCCATGTGCACTGGAGAAGAATGTATATTCTGCTGCTTTAGGATGAAATGTTCTGAATATATCTGTTAAGTCCATGTGGCCCAGTGTGGCATTCAAAGCCATTGTTTCCTTGTTGATTTTTTGATTAGATGATCTGTCCATTGCTGTGAGTGGGGTGTTGAAGTCTCTTACTATTATGGTATTACTATCGATGAGTTTCTTTATGTTTGTTATTAATTGATTTATAAATTTGGGTGTTTCCACATTTGGTGCATAAATGTTTACAATTGTTAGGTCTTCTTGGTGGATAGACCCCTTGATTATGATATAATGCCCTTCTGCATCTCTTGATACAGTCTTTATTTTAAAGTCTGGATTGTCTGATGTAAGTATGGTTACTCTGGCTTTCCTTTGTTGACCATTAGCATGATAGATGGTACTCCATCCCCTTATTTTCAATCTGAAGGTGTCTTTAGGTCTAAAGTATGTCTCTTGTAAACAGCATACTGATGGATCTTGTTTTCTTATCCATTCTGTTACCCTGTGTCTTTTGATTGGAGCATTGAGTCCATTGATGTTTAGAGTGAGTACTGAAAGATATGAATTTGAGTTGGAGTTTCTGGTGGTGTTCTCTGGTACTTTCTAATCTTTGTTGCTTTTGGTATATATATATATATATATATATATATATATATATATGTATATATATATATGTGTGTGTGTGTGTGTGTGTGTGTGTGTGTGTATTTTCATCTTTACTCCCCTCAAAGAGTCCTCCTTCAAATTTTCTTGCAGTTCTGGTTTAGTGGTAACAGACTCCTTTAATTTTTGTTTGTCTGGGAAACCTTTTATCTCTCCTTCTATTTTGAATGACAGCCTTTGTGGATAAAGATTTCTTGGCTGCATGGTTTTCTGATTCAGCACACTGAACATATCCTGCCACTCCTTTCTGGCCTGCCAAGTTTCTGTGGATAGGTCTGCTGTAAACCTGCTCTGTCTTCCCTTTTAGTTTAGGGAACTTTTTTCCCTTTCTGCTTCATGATTCTCTCCTTGCCTGAGTATTTTGTGAATTTGACTATGATATGCCTTGTTGATGGTCAGTTTTTGTTGAATCTAGTGGGGGTCCTCTGTGCTTCCTGGATTTTGATGTCTTTCCCCAGGTTAGGAAAGTTTTGTGTCTTTTTGTGTCTTTCCCCAGGTTAGGAAAGTTTTCTGCTATGATTTGCTCACATAACCCTTCTACCCCTATTTCTCTCTCTTCCTCTTCTGGGACCCCTATGATTCTGATATTGTTCTTTTTTAATGAGTCACTGATATCTCTAATTCTTAAATAGTGCTCTTTTGCCTTAATCTCCTTCTTTTTTTCTGCTTCATTATTCTCTATAATTTTGTCCTCTATATCACTGATTCTCTGTTCTTCCTTATCCATCCTTGCCACTGCTGCATTCATCCATGATTGCAGCTCAGTTATAGCATTTTTCATTTCATTCTGGCTATTTTTATTTTATCTCTGCAGAAAGGGATTCTAATCTGTTTTTGGCTCCAGCTAGTATCCTTATTATCGTGATTCTAAATGCTGGTTCAGACATCTTGCTTGTATCTGTGTTGGTTAAATCCCTGGCTGTCGTTTTTTTGTGCTCTTTCTTTTGGGGTGAATTCCTTCGTTTTGTCATTTTGAAGGGAGAAAAGGAGTTAATGAGGTAGAAAAATTAAAATTAAAAAATCAAAATTAAAAAAATATTAAAATTAAAAAATTAAACACACACACACACAAAATTGGATAAATGATGCTAGATCCTAGGTGTGTTTTGGTCTGGATGTTGAAAATGGTTTGACAGATTAGAGAAAAAAAGGGGGGGGGGAGAAAAAAAAAGGAAATCCTTTGAGAATTTGAAAAAATGAATACACTGAGGTAGACTAAAATGAGATGATGGAAGTAAAATAGAAATTGAAAAAATATACACAAAAGTTACAAATATAGTAGAAAAAATTAAAGAAAAATATTTTTAATAACAATTAAAAATAAAAATGATTTTTTTTAATTTTTCTATATTCAAGAAAAAGAAAAGAAACCAAAAAGCGAAGAAAGAGAAAAAAAGAAAAAAGAAAACAAAAGGAAATCCTTTGAAAATTGACAAAGTGAATACTCTGTAGTAGACTAAAATAAAATGATTGAGGTAAAATAGAATTTGAAAAAAAATTACACAAAAGTAAAAAATATAGTAATAAAAATTAAGGAAAAATATTTTTAAAAAATGGAAAATAAAAATGAATTTTTTCTCTTTCTGTATTCAAGAAAAGGAAGTGTGAAAGTGAAAAAAGAAAAAAAAAGAAAGAAAGAAAATTGAATAGATGGACCTGCTAACAGAGTAAAGTAGGACTGAAATTACTTTGTTTTTCCCTGGAAGTCAGTCTATGTAGTGCTTCATAGTCCATAAACTAAGCTGGTGGTGAGACTTGTGTTCTTGAAGAAGGAAGTTGGGCCAGTTGGGCGGGGCTCAGTGTACTGGCTCCTCTCTCCATTAGATGGCGCTGCTAGACTACTGGGGTGGAGTATTGTGGTGCTTGTAGGTGTGCATGCGCATGTGTGAGAGCAGTGAAAATGGTGCCACCCAGCTACCCAGTCTGTTTTACTGGATCAGCAATCGTGCACCCGTCCTCTGTCTTCAGCTTTTGTCCACTCCTGGCCTTTTCACTCTCCGTGACCAGGCCCCATGCAGTACCTCTCTCCCTAGTTTTGTCTCAAATGCGGCTATTTTCCCTGGCCCCTTATTTCTGAAGGACTGTGGCTTTGACCTGTTCCGCCCCTCTGCAGGAGTTTCTCATCGAGCAATGGCTGAATGAGCAATGGTTGAATGTTGGCTGCAACCAGGAACGCTTGCTGGACCCTGCTGCTGCTGATGCCCCGAGACTGCGGCCAGGTGCCAGCCCACCCCAGAAAAAGTTCGTGAGATAGTGTAGCAGCAGTGTTTCAGTGATTATGGAAAATCACACACACATCCGGCACCAGGCTTCACCCTTAATGACCTTGTTCCAGCACCAGCGAATGTGGCCATTTTCTGGGGTCTGCTGGTTCCAGGTGACCCCAACAGTCTCCACCAAATGCCCTTCCAACAGTGGAACGACCTTTCTGCATGTGGCCTGAGGACCTCCCAGACCCCACTGTGTTCCTGGGGATTCACCCTTCCCACCAGAACACTGCCAGGTATTGAGCTGCAGAGTTGCAGCCTTTGTGCTCCCCTTGTTTACAGTCTTATGGAATTTAAATACTTTCCTTTCTCCTTTCTCCCTTTTTAGTTTAGTCCCTGCAGCTGTTTCCAATTTTCCACTTTCTCTCCAGCTGCTTTTGGGGAGGGGTTCTTTTCCCGTATTCTCCACCCCCTCTAGTCTCCATCCTCTCTCCACTCACAAAAACACCTCCCTTTCTACTCCTTCTCGCTCCCCAAGTTCACTTCTCTGTGCTGCGTATGTGTTGAATTCTGTGGTTCAGATGGTGCAGTTTGTTGTGTTAATCCTCCAGTCAGTTTTCTAGGTGTGTTGGATGGTTTAGTGTTGGTCTGGCAGTATTTCATGGATGCGAGACACACAAAAAACTTCCATGCTGTTCCGCCATCTTCCACTGGAGTAGGTCTAATAGTGGTCCCCAAAGATACTGGGTCCTAATTCCTGGAAGGTATAAATATTGCTTCTATTGGAAAGGGTCTTTGCAGATATGATTGGCTTGATGAGTTTAGATATAGATACAATAATAAATACAGGTATTCATGCTGGCACTATTTGAATAGCAAAAGAATGGGAACAACCTAAATATTCATCAATTGTGTAATGGATGAATAAACTATCACACAATCACGCAAAAATGGACACTAAATATGGTATAAAGGAAAATGATGAAAATCTCCACATAGGGCTGTCGAGGGATCTCCAGAATGTTAAGTGAAAAAGTCTGCATACATGAAGATGTAAATAGTAAGGTATTTTTTATCTAGGGAAGAAGGGAATGTAAATATAAAAATATTTTCTTGTATTAAATGTAAAAGGAAAGGACTTTATTTGGGGGACTAGAAGAGGTAGATACACTTCTCCCTGTTGCTCCTGCTAGGTGCAGCTGAAATCTCTGGATATTACATGTGCAACAAATATAAGACTCTGAAAGGTGGAGATGAAAAAGGCAGCCTGGCTTGGGACTTTGGGACTCGAGTAATGACACACAGTGAATTCCCTTGGTTGTATTTTGCCTCATATATCCCAGACTGGGTGCTGGAGGAGTAGGGGACCAAAAAATGCCAACAGGAAAAGTCAAGAAAAGCCCCAAGAAAATCTCTTTTCTGGACAAAGAACCATTAAAGGGGAAACTTATCAAGACGGTTTTTAGACTACGACTGCTCTAACACCACAGAATGAAGCAGAGCTCTACCTTCAGCATTCCAGCAAAGGCTGAGTGGGGAGTGTGGATTCTACACTCACTTGATTGGAATAAGGCACCCATCCTCACCCTCTGAAGGATTATGAGAGAAGACTGCATGTGGAACAATGACTTTAATCCCAACCTGGGGGAAATGAGCACCTCTCCTCATGGTGTCAGTGGAGACCATTCAGGGAGCCTGCCTTCCACCCATATTAAGTGATGCTGAGGCACCTTGCCTTCTTTGGGCTGATGTCAGGAAGCTGAATAGCACGATGGAAGTTTCATGGGCATCCAGTGATGAGGATGCCTCCTCCCTTCCACAGTGTCAGGGGAGACCACATGGAGGGCAGTAAGGAAGTGTCTTCCTCACCTGCCAGGGTGGTGTCAGTGGAGGCCTGGTGGGAAATGAAATCCTGCTTCTACCAAGCAGTAACAAGGCACCCCTTCCCTTCCCTTCCCTTCCATTCTCATGCCCACCCCACCTTCCCCATGTCAGTGGAGGCTGAGTGGGGAACCTGGACTTCTTTGCCATCTGTCTCTGGTTAGGAACACATGCTTAGAGTTGCAAACATCCATGAAGTGATAGTGATACCTCATAGCAAGTTTGTGGTGAAGACTAAATCCAGCCAACAACATGAAGAACCTATCCATAGGCCCTACTTAACTAAATGTTATGTTAATATTAGCTGTCTGTGCCCTCATATCAGATAACTTATATAGCTCCTTTATCTGCCCCCTTTGGATAGGGTCTGACACAGTTCAGCATCACCTTGGAATCCTTTTCTAAACCCTCACCTGAAACTCTCTTGGGGAAAATGGGACTTCTGTATCAAAGGCCATTCATGTTACTCAGCTGCAATAATACAGGCCTTCGAAAACAGATTTTCCCGTTTGACATAATAATGTATGCAAGAGTCTATTTCCCCTTCATTCCTCCAAACCCAGGTATTACCATCTTATGTTTTTATTGCCAGTATGGTTGCTCATTTCCCCAGACTTGCCCCATTGGAAGGGTGATTTCAGGCAGCTAGTGGTGGTGGTCTGATGAGTCAAGGTGTTTTGCTTTTGATGATAGGGAACATAGTATTGTATTGGGCACACAGTTACTCCAATAAAACACACTGATTGCTGGATCTGTCTCTGTTCAGCTCCTCATGGCAGTGGCCGAGTTCATATCAGGTGCCTGAAGGAAACAGGTTATGGTAATCTCTGTCCTGATGGCTCGTGAAGCTTCTACTCCAGATTCAAGGACAGCAGTCCTCAGGAGAGCCCATCACTTCACATCCCTGGTGGGATACGATGCCTGGCTCAAGTGAGTGCATAGATCTGAACAAAAACATGTTGTGAAATAACTCCTGTGAGGTTCACAAACTAGCCTAAAAGTAAAGAAGTTGCTTTAATCTCACCATGGGAGAAGAGGTTTAGCAGGTGGAATTTTATTTCATCAGCAGCTACACACTGTGTAGTAGCCCTTGAGGCACATCCTAGAGATGCTTTTTTCCCCCTGAGAAGCAATGGGTCGTCAAGTTTAAGAAAGAACTTATTTGGTCTTTACCATACATTTACAATAAATATACCTAAGTTGTTCTCACCATATAAATAATAATCAGCAATTCCCAAGTCTCTCCTATGGGTGTGGAAATGTGCAGTCATTAGATCTTCCTAGCAATTTGACATTGTAACATAGATTCTTCCCTGGTGCCCATGGTTATTTTTTTCCATTATATAATGTGTATATATAAGTTTTTTAAAGATCTAGAAAATTTCCAAGTGTTAAAGATATCAGTGACTAGAAGTTAATATTAAAAAAAATAATTATTACCCTAGAGTTTGCCCTCTTATAATGTACTGAGCCACATTCCCTAAAATAACCAGTTAGTCTTAAATATCATTATGATTTGTTTCCTAGAATAGAATTTTTTTATTTATGTATTTTAGAAAGAAATGGACATCATCTTTCCCTAAATATTTGGATACATTTCATTGGAAATTATTATTTCTATTTTGGTTGTATGTAGCATCAACCAATTTGATAAGACATAGTATGGGTCTGTTAATGCTACAAGAACACAATTATGGGAATCTTTCGCCTGATTTAATTGCATTGGATAATTATGAATATATAAATATATGTAACATACTTTATTGAGATGTGGTTGACATACAATACACTGCGTATTTAAAGTATATATTTTAATAACTTTGGATATATGTATGCATCTGTGATCCAATACTACAGCAAGGTAATGAACATATCCATCATCTTAAAAACCTTTTTTGTGCCCCTTGGTAATGCTCCCATCTGCCTCTCCAGCCTCTTTCTCTTCATATCACCCTACTCCATTCCCAGGCAACTACTGATCTTCTGCCAGTGTGGATTGGTTTTCTTTTCTTATAATTCTATGTGAATTGAATATACAATGTGTATTTTTGTGTCTTGTTTCCTGCAACCTAATTAGTTCTAGATTTATCCTCTTGTTGCATGTATGAATAGTTCTTCTTTTATGATTGACTAATATTCCATTATATGGATATACCACAATTTGTTCTATCAATTTACCTGGTCATGGATATTTGGGTTCTTTCCAATTTGGGGCTCTTATAAATAAAGCTGCTATGAATATTGGTGCATGAGTCTTTGCTTGGACATATGTTTTCTTTCTGTAGGGCAAATACTTAGGAGTGCAATGGCTGGACCATATAATAGTTGTAAGACTGACATTTTAAGAAACTGCTAAACTGTTTTCCAAGGTGTTGGCGTCATTTTTCATTGCCACTAGCAATGTATGAGAGTTCCATGCTCTGAGGCATGCTCTACAACCCTGCCAGGTCTTGTTATGGTCAGTCTTTTTTAATGTTGGCTATTCTCAGAGGGTTATAGTGGTATCTTGTATTTTAATTTACATATCCCTAAAGATTTTGAATATTTGAGGAAAGGTGTTTAGCTTCTTTTCATGTGCTTATTTGACATTTATATATATATTTTAATGGAGTATCTATTCAAATTTTTCCCCATTTATTTATTGGAGTATCTGTTTTCTTCTTATTGACCTTTGAGATTTTCTGTATTCTAGATACAAGTCCTTTAACAGAGTTCTGATTTACAAATATTTTCTCCTAGTTGGTGGCTTGTCTTTTAATTATCTCAACAATGTCTGGAAGAGCAGGACTTTTTAACTCTGAGGAAGTCCAGTTTATTGATTTGTTCACTTATCAGTTGTAGTTTTGATTTTGCATCTATGAAATCTTCACCTAACCCAAGGTCACAAGGATTTTCTCCTGTGTTTTCTTTTAGAAGTTTTAGATTTTACATTTAGGTCTATGATCCATTTGGAGTTGACTTTTGTATATGGTATGATCACAGTTGATGTTTGTGCATATGGAGACTCACTTGTCTCAGCACTATTTGTTGAAAAGACTATCCTTTCTTCACCAAATTGCCTTTGCAATCAGTTGTTCATATAAGTGTGATTATTTCTGGTCTTTTTATTCTGTTCCTTTGATCTGCTGTGTACCTTGATGCCAATACCAAACTGTTTTGATTACTTAAGGTTTATCATAACTCTTGAAATCAGGTACTTTTGATCCTCGAACTTTGTTCTTTTTTAAAAAAATGTATTTGAGTAGTTGAGACACAATGTTACATTAGTTTAAGGTGTACAACACAGTGATTTGAGAAGTTTATACATTATACTATGCTCATCACAAGTGTAGCTACCATCTGTCACCATACAACACCATTACAAAGCCATTGACTCAATTTCCTATGCTGTGCCTTTTATTCCCATGACTTATTCACTCCATAACTAGAAGCCTCTATTTCCCACTCCCCTTCACTCATTTTGCCCACCCCCCAGCCCCCTCTCCTCTGGCAACCATCAGTTTGTCCTTTGTATTTATAGGTCTGTCTCTGCTTTTTGTTTATTCATTTGGTTTTTTAGATTCCACATATGAGTGAGATCATATGATATTTGTTTTTCTCGGTCTGATTTATTTCACTTAGCATAATACCCTCTGGGCCCATCTATGTTGTTGCAAATAGCATAATTAACTTTGTTCTTTTTCAAAGTTGTTTTTCATAGTCTAAGTCCTTTCTATTTTAACATGAATTTTATAATTAGCCAGCCAGTTTCTTTTTTTTTTAAGTTTATTTGTTTATTTTGAGAGAGAGAGAGAGCAGGGTAGGGTCAGACAGAGGGGGAGAGAGAGAATCCCAAGCAGGCTCTCCTGACATGGGGCTTGAATTCAAGAACTGTGAGATTGTGACCTGAGCCAAAACCAAGAGTCAGACATTTAATCGACTGAGCCACCAAGGCACTCCATTTTCTAAAAAAAAAAAACCCAAAATGTAAACTAGGATTTTTATTAGGATTGCACTGGATCTATAGATCAGTTTTAGGAGAACAGATATCTTAATACTAGTGTTCTGACACATGAAGATGGTATGTCCCTTCATTTAGTTAGATCTTTAACTTCTGTCAGCAGTGTTTTGTAGTGTACAGTGCACATACATTGTACACATGGGTAAATATTTTATACTTTTTGGTGCTATAATGAATGACAGTATTTTTAAATTGCAATTTTCACATATATTTTCACTAAACAGCAGCCAAAATGTCAAAAAAAAAAAAAGCCATCGAAGAGTCTTTTGGTTGAAAGCTCAGGCTACTTACTGTACAATGGAAAAGGTACTTGATTTAAACATTCATTCATTTATATTTCTATATCAGATTTTAGAGGTTATTGGCAATATGTTGACTAGGGAGAAGAGTGTCCCAGAGATAAATCTATAGCTCATTTCCAAAAAAAATCCATCACTAAAAATAGTTTAGTAGTTTTCAACTTTATACATGTGTTTAGAATTGAATCCATTGAATTGTAGTATTTTTCTTTTTTACTCCCCAACTATTCCTGGGATCTTGAGTGGGGAGAGAAGGGAAGAAGCATGTATGAATAGATTGGTAAAGCTGCCAGGAATATATTGTCAGGAATACTTGAGGTTAATTACTGTGTGTTATGTCAGTCCTGTTCAGTTCCTAGCACATTTTGGGAACCAAATCCCAGTGGTTGCTGTTTGTTTTCTTCCTAGCTTTCCTTGGCTAGTATGGTACCATGGTGACTCAATGACAGCTGTGGGATTTGGTGCAGATTGAGCATCCACTCAGGTCTGTTGCCCGAATCATTGTTAGTATGATAGTTATCAAGTGTTGCTTTTCTTTTTTAATGACCTAAAATTTATTAATTTCATACTTTTTTAAAGATGTATGTTTTTTATCATTTTATTTTTCCATCTAATAAGTATACTCTTTAGTCCTCATCCCCTATTTCCCCCATCCCCCCACCAACCTCCCCTCTGGTAACCATCGGATTATTTTCTATACTTACAAGTATGTTTCCTGGTTTGTGTCTCCCTTTTTTTTCCTTTGCTCCTTTGTTTCATTTCTTAAATTCCACATATGAGTGAAATCATATGGTATTTGTCTTTCTCTGACTAACTTCACTTAGCATTATACTCTCTAGCTCCATCCATGTTGTTGCAAATGCCAAGATTTCATTCTTTTTTATGGCTGAATAATGTTCCATTGCATATATATAAATACATACACACATACACACAGACACACCATCTTCTTTATCCATTCATCAGTTGATGGACACGGGCAGCTTTTGTAATTTGGCTATTGTAAATAATGCTGCTATAAACATAGGGGTGCATGTGTCCCTTTAGATTAGTGTTTTTGCATTCTTTGGGTAAATACTCATAGTGCAATTGATGTATCATAGGGTAGTTCTATTTTCAACTTTTTGAGGAACATCAATACTGTTTTCCACAGTGGCTGCACCAGTTTGCATTCCCACCAACATTGCAAGAGGTTTCCTTTTTCTCCACATGGTCACCAACACCTGTTGTTTCTTGTGTTGTTGATTTTAGCCATTCTCACAAGTACGACGTGATATTGTAGTTTTTATTTACATTTCCCTGATGGTAAGTGATGATGAGCATCTTTTCATGTGTGTGTTGCCATCTGGATGTCTTTGGAGAAATGTCTGTTCATGTCTTCTGCTCATTTTTAATTGGATTATTTTCTTTCTGAGTTTTGAGTTTTATATGTTCTTTATATATTTTGGACACTAACCCTTTATCATAAACGTCATTTGCAAATATCTTCTCCCATTCCATTGGTTGTCTTTTAGTTTTGTTGACTGTCTCCTTCAATGTGCAGAAGCTTTTTATTTTGATGTAATCCCAGTAGTTTATTTTTACTTTTATTTCCCTTGCCTCAGGAGACATATCTAGGAAGATGTTGCTACAGCTATGTCAGAGGAATTACTGCCTATGTTCTCTTTAGAAATTTTATGGTTTCGGGTCTCACATTTTAGGTCTTTAATCCATTTTGAACTTATTTTTGTGTATAATGTAAAAAAGTAGTCCATTTTCATTCTTTTGCATGTTGCTGTCCAGTTTTCCTAACACCATTTGTTGAAGAGACTGTCTTTTGCCCATTGGATATTCTTTCCTGCTTTGTCAAAGATTAATTGACCATATAATTGTGGGTTTGTTTCTAGGTTTTCTATTCTGTTCCTTTGGTCTATGTATCTATTTTTGTACTAGTAACACTTTTTTTTTTAAAGTAGGCTCTGTGCCCATCATGAGGCTTGAACTCATGACCCTGAGATCAATAGTCACATTGTTCACTGACAGAGCCAGCCAGGTGCTCCTCAGTACCATACTGTTTTCATTACTATAACTTTGTAATATAGCTTGAAGTCTGGAATTGTGATGCCTCCAGCTTTGCTCTTCTTTTTCAAGATTGCTTTGGCTATTCAGGGTCTTTTGTGGTTCCATACAATTTTAGGATTGTTTGTTGTACTTCTGTGAAAAATACTGTTGGTATTTTGATAAGGATTACATTTAAAGTGTAGATTGCTTGGGGTAGTACAGACATTTTAAACAATATTTGTTATTCCAATTCATTAACACAGAATGTCTTTCCATTTCTTTGTGTCATCTTCAATTTCTTTCATCAGAGTTTTATAGTTTTCAGAGTACAGATCTTTTACCTGTTTGATTAGGTTTATTCCTAGGCATTGTATTATTTTGGGTAGAGTTGTAAATGGGATTATTTTCTTAATTTCTCTTTCTGCTGCATCATTATTGGTATATAGAAATGCAGCATATTTCTGTACGTTGATTTTGTATCCTGCAAGTTAACTGAATTTGTTTGTCAGTTCCAGTAGTTTTTGGTGAAGTGTTTCAGGTTTTCTATAAATAGTATCATGTCATCTGTGAATAGTGAAAGTTTTACTTCTTCCTTACTAACTTGGATGCCTTTTATTTCTTTTTGTTGTCTGATTGCTCTGGCTGGGACTTCCAGTACTATGTTGAATAAAAGTGGTGAGAGTAGACATCCTTGTCTTTTTGCTGACCTTAGGGGAAAACCTCTCAGTTTTTCCCCATGAAGTATGATGTTATACTTGGGTTTTACATAGATGACCTTTATGATGTTAAGGTATGTTTCCTATAAACCTACTTAGTTGAGAGTTTTTATCGTGAATGATATTGTACCTTCTCAAATGCTTTTTCTGTGTCTCTTGAAATGATCATATGGTTTTTATCCTTTCTATTATTGATGTGATGTATCATGTTGATTGATTTGCAAGTGCTGAACCCCCCCTTGCAGCCCAGAAATAAATCCCACTTGGTTGTGGTGAATGATTTTTTTTGTGTGAATGATTTTTTTTAATGTAATGTTGGATTTGGTTTGCTAGTATGTTGTTGAAGATTTTTGCATCTGTATTCATCAGAGATATTGGCTTGTAGTTCTCCTTTTTTGTCTCTATCTGGTGTTTGGTATCAGGGTAATTATTGCCTCATAGAATGAGTTTGGAAGTTTTTATTCCTTTTCTAAGTTTTGGAGTAGTTTGAGAAGAATGAGTATTAACTCTTCTTTAAATGTTTGGTAGAATTCACTTATAAAGCCATCTGGTCCTGGACTTTTGTTTGTTGGGAATTTTTTGATTACTGATTCAGTTTTTTTAGTTCAAATTTTCTGTTTGTTCCTGTTTTAGTTTTGGTAGGTTATATGTTTCTTGGAATTTATCCATTTCTTCAAAATTGTCCAATTTGTTGGCATATCAGTTTTCATATTATGTCACAGTTGTTTGTATTTCTGTGTTGTTGGTTGTTATTTCTCCTCTTTCATTAGTAATTTATGTTTATTTGAGTCCTCTCTTTTTTTAAATGGTGCTTGCTAGAGGTTTCTCAATTTTGTTGATTTTCTCAGAGAACCAGCTCCTAGTTTCATTGATTTGTTCTATTTTCTTTAGTTTCTTTTTTTAATTTTTTATATTTGAGAGAGAGAAAGAGAGAGAGAGAGAGAGAGAGAGAGCACACATGAGAATGGGAGGGGCAGAGGGAGAGGGAGACAGAGGATCTGAAGCAGGCTCTGCACTGACTGCAGAGAGTTTGATGCAGAGCTTGAACTCATGACCTGAGCTGAAGTCAGACACTCAACTGACTGAGCCAACCATGTATGCCATCCCTCTGCCTTTTTTAGTTTCTATATCATTTATTTCTGGTCTAATCTTTATTATTTCTTTCCTTTTGCTGGTTATGGGTTTTGTTTGTTCTTTTTCTAGCTTTAGGCATAAGGTTATGTTGCTTATTTGAGAATTGAAAAAAAATATGTGTATTTATTTTTGAGAGAAAGAGACAGAATATGAGTGGGGGAGGGGCATAAAACAAGGGAAACACAGAATCCAAAGCAGGCTCCAGGCTCTGAACTCTCAGCACAGAGCCCAATTTGGGACTCAAACTCAAAAACTTTGAGATCATGACCTCAGCCAAAGTCAGACACTCTTACCCACTGAGCCACTCAGGACCCCCATCCCTCTTTTTTTAGTTTCTATATCATTTAATGTTGCTCTAATCTTTATTATTTCCTTTATTTTGCTTGTTTGGTGTTTTGTTTGTTCTTTTTCTAGCTCCTTTACATGTAAGGTTAGGTTGTTTATTTGAGAGTTTTCGTGCTTCTTGAGATAGCCCTGTGTTGCTATAACTTCCCTATTAGAGATACTTTTGCTTCATCCCAAAGATTTTGGACCATTGTGTTTGCATTTTCATTTGTTTTTATGTAAATTTTGGTTTCTCCTTTGGTTTCTTGGTTGATCTATTCATTGTTTTGTAGCATGTACTTAACCTCCATATATTTATGCTCTTTCCAGATTTTTTCTTGTGGTTGATGTCTAGTTTCATGGTCAGAAAAAAAATGCATGTTATGACTTCAGTTTATTTGTATTTGTTGAGACTTGTTTTGTGGTCTAATATGTGATCTATTCTCGAGAATGTTCCACATGCATTTGAAAAGAATGTATATTCTGTTTTAGGATGGTATGTTCTGAATATTCTGGTGCAGTGTGTCATTCAAAGCCACTGTTTCTTGGTGATTTCATGTTTTGGATGTTCTGTCCATTGATGTAAGTCAGGTGTTAAAGTCCTTTATGACTGTTGTATGACTACTGATTATTTATTTAAAACATTTTAATGTTTTATTTAGTTTTGAGAGAGAGAGAGAGAGAGAGAGAGAGAGAGAGAGACAGGCAGTGCAAGCAGGAGAGGGGCAGAGAGACAGGGAGACACAGAATCTGAAGCAGGCTTCAGGCTCTGAGCTGTCAGCACAGAGCCCGACACAGGGCTTGAACTCATGGATCATGAGATCATGACCTGAGCCAAAGTCGGATGCCCAACTGACTGAGCCACCCAGGCACCCTTGATTATTTCTTTTTTGTTTGTTATTAACTGTTTTATGTATTTGGGTACTTCCATGTTGGGCGCATAAATGTTTACAATTGTTATATTCTCTTGTTGGTTTGTCCCCTTTGCTATCATATAGTGTATTTGTCTCTTATTACAGATTGTATTTTAAAGCCTGTTTTTTCCCTGATATAAGTATCGCTACCCTGGCTTTCTTTTGACATCCATTTTCATGATAGATGCTTCTCCATCCCCTCATTTTTAGACCGTAGGTGTTTTTGGTCTGAAATGAGTTTCTTGTAGAAAGAATATAGATGGGTCTTGTTTTTTATCCACTCTGTCACACTGTGTCTTTTGATTGGAGTGTTTAGTCCATTTATGTTCAAAGTAGTTATCAATAGATAATTTTTTGCCATTTTGTTACTTGTTTTGTGGTTGTGATTTTTTTCTGATTCTTTTCTTGCTCTCTTTCATGGTTTGTTGGCTTTCTTTACTGATATACTTGGATCCCTTTCTCTTCATTTTTTGCATATCTATTACTGGTTTTTGATTTGTGTCTGCCATTTAGGTTTGCATATAACATGTCTGCATATAGCAGTCTGTATTAAGTTGATGGTTGCTTAAACCAATTCTTTACTCCTTTCCCTCCTACGTTTTAGGTATATAGTGTCACATTTTACATCCTTTTATTTTATGAATTCCTTGACTGATTTTTACAGAAATATTTATTTTTATGGCTTTTTTTCTTTTACTTTTCATACTGTAATTTATGGTCTTCTTTTCTACTCAAAGTGTCTCCTTTAATGTTTCTTATAGGGTTGGTTTAGTGCTCATGAACTCCTTTAGTTTTTGTTTGTCTGAGAAACTATCTCTCCTTCTACTCCAAATGATAGTGTTGCTGGATGGAATATTCTTGGTTGCAGATTTTTCCTATTCATCACTTTGAATATATCATGCCACTCCCTTCTGGCTTGGAAAATTTCTACTGAAAAATGCGCTAATAGACTTATGGGATTTTTCCCTATATGTAACTGTCTTCTTTTCTCTTGTCACCTTAAACTTTTTTCTTTATTGTTCTTTTTTGACATTTTAATTACTATATATCTACTATATATTCAACCCTCCTGGGGTTGAATTTTTGGGGGGAATCTCTGTGCCTCCTGGATATGGATATTTGTTTCCTTCCCCAGATTAGTGAAGTTTTCAGCTATTTTTTCTTCAAATAAAATTTCTGCCCCTTACTTCTCTCTTTCTGGAATCCTAACAATGAGGATGTGATTATGCTTGATTGAGTCACTGAGTTCCACAAGACCATTCTCAATTTACATAATTTTCTTTCTTCTCCTTTGCTCAGCTTGGTTACTTTCCATTACTTTGTCTTCCATGTCATTAATTTGTTCCTCTGCTTCTTCTTGCTTGCTATTTATTCCATCAAGTGTACTTTAAATTTCATTTATTGTGTACTTGGTCTTTGGTTCTTTTTTATCTCTGAGTTAAGGGTCTTACTGATGTTTCCACTCTTTTCTCCAGTCCAATGAGTATCTTTATGATCATTACTTTAAATTCTCTATCAGGCATATTACTTGTTTCACTTTGGTCTCTTGCTGTATTTTGCTCTTGTTCTTTCATTTGAGAGATGTTTTTCTATCTCCTCATTTTGTGTGACTTTCTGTGTCTGTTTGTCTTTGTTATGAAAGTCCACTAATTCTCTTGGTCTGAATGATAATAGCCTTAAGAAGAAGAGGTCCCATAATGCCCTGCAGTGTAGTGTCCCCTGTTCCCTAGGGCCTGGTGCTTCAGCGAGTGTCTCCTATGTGTGTTGTGTCTGCTGTGCTGATGAGTCTTGGCCTCTTTTTCCTCCAGTCCAGTTTTCTGCAGAGGCTGTCTTTGCCTATTATGGGCAGCACTATGTGTGGTTGTCTACTTGCAAAATGAGACTTAGCCCCGCTGCTGCTGAAGCTGAGGTCATGCCATTAGAAGCTCCTTCAAGTTGACTTCTGTGTCCATTTGTCATCTCCCTAGAATTCTTTGAGTATGGACTTTTTATTTTCTGAGCCTGAGTATTTCCCAAACTGTAGAGAGAAGGTAATGTTGCCCACATTAGTGCAATGCTTTGAGCCTTTAAAGAAAAAAAAAACTCTGAAAATAACTTACACTGTGTGGCATTTAGTAGGCCTTCAAAATGTTAGTTGTCTGTTCCAACTTTGCCTCCTTAATTCTGTCAATGTGATGCTTCTTACATGAACATGATAGCAGGACTACCAGAGAGAATACTTGGACATGGAACAGCAAGCAAGGATGAGCCCACATTTCTATGATATGTGAGCTTCAATGTCACTGCTATATGTAGGAGGGTGCTGTGGGATGTATCTGGGGAAGAGGCACAGTGCCATTGCATGGCTTCCTGTGAACTGAGTGGGGACAAGCAAGTACATGCTTCTCCCTTTTCTCTGCATTTCATGTGCTTTCCCTTCCTCTTGCTTTCCTCTATATTCTGCTGTCTGATCCCTAGATTTTCCCTTCTAGTCAATCATGAGAGAAAGGTGTGGAATGTGAGCCCCCAAAACAGGAGCTGATAGAGAAGAACCAACAATAATGTCCAGTGTGCTAGACAATTTCCTGGAGCAAGAGTGAAGAGGTCAGGTTCCCATCATTGGGAAACATTAGGTATATCACTACCCTTCCATCAGGCTCATCTATACAAGAGTAAAGTGATACCAAATTCCTTCCACCACTCAGGAATATTGTTGAGTTTAAGTGTGATTCCATGCAGGAAAGCAATCTGTGACTGTAAGTAGGAGGGAAGAGCTAGTGCCCCTTTGAGTAATTATATTAATGGAAATGCCCTTCATATCACAGAACTCTGCATGGTAGGCATGAAATTAATGTTACACAAATGTCAGATGTTTAGGTCAGGAGTTTTCCAAGTGTGGTTCATGGACCACTTTATGAAAATCACCAAGGAGTGCTTACAGAAATTGCAAATTCTTGGGCTCACCCTAGGTCTGCTGTATCCAAAACAGGGAGATATGTGGGAATTGTCTACATTTTGAATAATTTGATTCAAATGATTGGTTCTGGCTCTTTCCAGTTTGAGAAGAATTGCTGTAGATTTGCACCAAAGTGTTCTTAAATTTTGAATCTTTGGCATCTAATTTCTTTGTCAAATATCTCTGTCTGCTCCTGTGTGTCAAATAGGTAATAATTCCTTCATTTATGGCATACATTTTTAGTGATTTATATGTGAGGTTCTGAACTAGGCACTAAACATAGCACAGAGAACAAGACAGGCAGAGTCCCTGGAGCTTTCATGTAAGTTTGGGAAAACTGGCAATAAAGAGGTAAATTATAAATGGTTCAATTCCATATGGGGATGAGTGCTTTAGGAAAATAAACACATAAATAGAATAGAAAATGATGGGTCAGGGATTACTTAGATTGGGTTGTCAGTAAGGTCTTTCTCAGGAAGTGACATTGGAGATGAGTCCTGAAGGACAAGTGGTAATTAGGCCTGGGCTGGCCTTTTGATCTGTGATGTGTGTGGCATCAATTGTTCCAGGAGCAGATGATGAGCTCTAGTGGCTGGAGCCTGGTAGACAAAGCACAGACGGTAAGAAATGAGGTCTAAAAGGTAGACAGAAGCCAAGTGGCTATAAGGAAAAGTAAAATATTCACACTCATACAGTTTATAAGTGGCAAAACTAGGGTACGGCCCTAGACTGTCTCCAGAGGCCACATTCTAAACCAGTACACTTAGGAATAATTAAAAAACATGTGTTTAATTATGTCAGCCCACAGTGGGTGATGTTAGGCTGGAGCCACATATTTTTTTAAGTTTATTTATTTATTATTTTAGTAATCTCTACACCGGATGTGGGGCTTGAACTCACGACCCCAAGATCAAGAGTTGCATGCTCTATCGACTTAGCAGACCAGGTGCATCCTGGGGCCATATCTTTTTGGGTGAAAGCTGTGCTTGAGTATGCATTTAAAAAAGTTTTGGAGGGGGCGCCAGGGTGGCTCAGTTGGTTAAGTGTCCCACTTCAGCTCAGGTCATGATCTCATGGTCGTGGATTTGAGCCCTGCGTTGGGCTCTGTGCTGACAGTTTGAAGCCTGGAGCCTGCTTCAGATTCTGTGTCTTCCTCTCTCCTTGCCCCACCGCCACTCACGCTCTATCTAAACATTTTTTTTAATGTTTATTTATTTTTGAGAGAGAGGCAGAATGTGAGCACAAGAGGAGCAGAGAAAGAGGGAGACACAGAATCTTAAGTAGGCTCCAGACCACAAGCTGTCAGTGCACAGCCCCCATGCAGGTCTCAAACTTGCTAACTGCAAGATCATGACCTAAGCCGAAGTCGGATGCTTAACTGACTGAGCCACCAGGTGCCCCTATGCTTGAGTACGCATTTTTTAATATATACAGAGGGTATTTATTTAAGAAAAATGAAAAGGTAATAATTATAAAAACAAAAAAGTAATAATTATTGGAGTTACTATGCATTAGACAACTTGTCTGTTAAAATAATTACTTGGACTTCCACTTTGAATTCTTTTGTTTTATAAACCCAGAGTGCTCTTTGGATGAGAATCACATTATTTTGTGTCTGAGGCCTCACTGGTTGGGTGGCAGGTATGATCTGACCCCTTTTTAAAGGTGAGGCAAGCAGAGGTGTGGTGACTTACCCAGGGTCACCTAGAGTTAGTGGGTTAGGTCTAGTGCAGGGCCACGTATATCTCCTGTCTCATAGTCAGTTTTTTTGTCTATCAGACATGGCACTGTATGTAGTGAACCACTTTTCAAGGGCTCAGAGGATATGTGCTTCTCTGAGGTTATCCTGAAGGTAATATAAGAGGACACTAAATATCTTCAAATGAAAGGAAATGAGGTGTTTATTTTCCTCTTCTTTCTTAAACTCAGTTGGGAGATTAGAAGAAAATTTTTCTGGAATCATGTAACATGTATTTTTTTGTGTCTGGATCCTTCCAATGAACATAATATGTATCTGTGAGTGTGTGCGTGTGTTTGTGTGATTTATATTATCATTGTGTATAGTTGCAGATCATTCTCATTGGTGTATGGTATTACATTGTAGATATTTTAATATATTTATCTATTAGGATTTGACTATTTTCTAGTTTTTTTAATTTATTAATAATGTTGCTATGAATGTTCATACCTTGTACATACCTTTTGGATGGGGTACTTATTTTCCTTTCTCTTGAGCACATGCCTAAGAGAGGCATTTCTGAGTCATAGGATGTGTGTATGCTGAGCTCAGTAGATATTGCCAACACTTTTTCAAAGTGGTTGTTCCACTCCCTCTCTCTCTCTCTCTCAAAAATAAAAAAAAAAATCTTAAAAAAAAGAGGGCACCTGGGTGGCTCAGTCATTTGAGAATCTAACTCTTGATTTTGGCTCAGGTCATGATCTCGTGGTACATGGGATCAAGCCCCGCATCAGGCTCCATGCTGCCAGTGCAGAGCCTGCTTGGGATTCACACTCTCTCTCTCTGCCCCTTCCCCACTCATGCCACACTGTCTCCCTCTCTCTCAAAAATAAATAAATAAACTAAAAAAATGCACAAAGTGGTTGTTCCAGGCTATATACCCAATCTCACCAACACTTGATATCTTCCATCTTTTTCATTTTTGTTGTTCAGGTAAGCATGTGGTAGTATCTCATTGTGGTTTATTTTTTAATTTATTTTTTTTAATTTACATCCAAGTTAGTTAGCATATAGTGCAACAATGATTTCAGGAGTAGATTCCTTAATGCCCCTTACCCATTTACCCATACCCCTTCCCACAACCCCTCCAGTAACCCTCTGTTTGTTCTCCATATTTAAGAGTCTCTTGTGTTTTGTCCCCCTCCCTGTTTTTATATATTGTTTTTGCTTCCCTTACCTTAGGTTCATCTGTTTTGTATCTTAAAATCCTCATATGAGTGAAGTCATATGATATTTGTCTTTCTCTGACTAATTACGCTTCACATAATACCCTGTAGTTCCATCCACGCAGTTGCAAATGGCAAGATTTCATTCTTTTTGATTGCCAAATTATACTCCATTGTGTATATATATACATCACATCTTCACATATATATACCATATATATATCACATATATATATATATCACATCTTCTTGTATATATATATATATATATAGATATATATATACACACACACCACATCTCTATCCATTCATCCATCTATGGGCATTTGGGCTCTTTCCATACTTTGGCTATTGTCGATAGCGCTGCTATAAACATTGGGGTACATGTGCCCCTTCGAAACAGCATACCCGTATCCCTTGGATAAATACCTAGTAGTGCAATTCCTGTATCATAGGGTAGTTCTATTTTTTATTCTTTGAGGAAACTTCATACTGTTTTCTAGAGTAGGTGCACCAGTTTGCATTCCCACCAGCAGTGCAAGAGATCTTCTTTCTCTTGCATCCTTGCCAAGATCTGTTGTTGCCTGAGTTGTTAATTTTAACCATTCTGACAGGTGTGAAGTGGTATCTCATTGTGGTTTTGAGTAGTATTTCCCTGATGATGAGTGATGTTGAGCATTTTTTCATGTGTCAGTTAGCCATCTGGATGTCTTCTTTGGAGTGTCTATATCTGTCATTATAGGCTGATGGAACATTGTAAAACTTGGTAATGTCATCTTCATTCCTAAATTACCCATTTTTATGGGCAGTAGAAATATTATTATAATTAATAATAATAATTTATTATGAGAAATTCAATTTTAAATTTCATCTAAATTTAATTAACTATAGTTTAAGTGGCCATGAGTGGCTGCTGCCTACTGTATGGGACAGCAGCACATTTTTCTGCACCTTGCTTTTTCACTGAACAATATATCCTGGAGATCACTCCATAGCAATATAGGGAGAGAGTCCTCTCTGTGACAGTATTCAACTCCATATGCTTTTATATAAATGTATACTGATATATTCTTATGTATAGTTGAAATGAAATGAATAACAGCAATGATACAAAAGATGGAGGAAGGAATTAGGATTATTTTATTATTGTGAGGTACTTGCTCTCCCTGTGAAGCAGTAGAGTATTAGTTGAAAGTACAGTTGGATTAGTAAATGTATACTGCAAACTCTAGGGCAGCCACTAAAATGAAAAAAAAATAAAGAGTACTGGAGCACATGGGTGGCTCAGTTGGTTCGGCTCAGGTCATGATCTTGCGGTTCATGGGTTTGTGCCCTGTGTTGGGCTCTGTGCTGACAGCTCAGAGCCTGGAGCCTGCTTCAGATTCTGTCTCTTCCTCTCTCTCTGCCCCTCCCTTGCTCCTGTTCTGTCTCTCTTTCTCTCTCTCAAAATTAAATAAACATTAACAAATTTTTAAAAAGTCCTAAAAAAATAAAGAGTATAATTGATATCCTATGAAAGTAGAGAAAATAGAACCATATAAAATGTGAACTGATGGGGTCTCCAGAGAACTGCTGCCCTTGAATCTGGAGTAGAAGCTTCAACAGCCATCAGGACACATATCCTCAGAAACTGACTCATTCAGGCACCTGATATGAGCTCAGACACTGGCAAGAGGAGCTGAACAGGGAAAGACAGATCCATAAATCACTAAGATTTACTGTTCTATGTTCCCTTACCATGCCAGGCACTAAATTAGTGATGGCTCTAATAGAATTGGTTCATGATCATAATAGCCACATGATATAATGGACTTCTCACAGGGCCTTTTTCTTCTCCTTTCCTCATCTATCTCCTAACAACAAAGTTGAAAATGAGTAAGAAGTGGTCTGAATTCTTGCAGGCATTCGTGATCCTGCAGGAACTGATGTGGGAAACAAAGGCAGAAAGAAATGTCAGATAAAATTAAATTTCCTTATAGCCTGCAGCCCATTGACAAGTACTTGAGGCAGGCAGAGCAAAATGTTTCTCCAGGAACTCCCTAATGTCTTAAGGTTAATGCTTTGCTAGAGGGAGAAAACAACCTCAGCTTGACAATAGCTAGGCCTCCAGGATCCTGAGCCTTCTTTAGCATATGACAATCTCATTGGAAACTTCCCCTGGACTTTACCTCCCCCAACTCCATAGTATGTAACTAGTCTCTCCTCATGGTCCTGGGCAGCTCTTTCGGCCCATGGGTCCTGTCCCCATGCTTTAATAAAATCACCTTTTTGCACCGAAGTAATCTTCAAGAATTCTTTCTTGTTGTTGGCTCTGGGCCCACCACAATCACAAACCTCTCAGGAACCACAGGGCCATGAGCTTGCTCGTGTGTTACATTGAGTGTTCTCAGCAATCCTGTGGGTGAAGCATTCTCATCTCCATTTTACTCAGAGTACTTACTTGTCTTCCCTCCTGCATCCCTGCCTTCAGAGGAACACAGCTCAGAACACCCCTGGAGCAGTCCACACTCAGAATCTGAGCGGGACCCCAATGGGTTTATCTACTACACAGCGACACAGCTGAGGCACCAAGTCCCCAAACAGGAAACAGGTGACTTGGATCTAAGTCCCTTTTTCTCTCCACACCCCAGAATGGATCAGCCCCCATGGTGGTGGTGGAGGGAACCTATGCCCTCAGCTGAGTCCCAAACACCTAGAGGAAGAACCTGGCAATGCCTGTCAAGATCTTTGTGTCTTTATAAAAAGTCTCATCACAATTGCCCTGTTGAAGTCAGGTTTCTATGGCAACCAGGAGTGGTAGGCTGATCTTCCTCACTGGAAATGCCTCCTCACACTCATCGATCCCTGCTCTTCCACTGAAAGCAAAACAGCTTTGCTCTTTGGGCCTCCACGTAAGAAAGGATAGTAACTAGAGGCACTAGAGTGGGACTGCAGCAATTGGCAAATTATGACCAACTTGATGGAAGGAAGAATGTCCCTGATCTCAGGAATTTTGTTTGCCTTAAAGAGACAGACAGTAGGGGAATATTATAAATGCACACAATCCCAGGGAGGTTTCCTAGGGTTCTTGAGATGAGGTAGCTCTTGGAGGAGGAATATGTGAAATCAAAACATGCTAAGGAGTTAGCCTTCTATAGCAGAAAACTAAGAGACTGTCTATAATCACCTGACTGAGTCACGTAGAAGCATACAGAAAAAATGTCATTTAAGAAGTCGCAGAGTTACTTCAAAGAGGCAGGCCTAAAATATTACCAACATTTAAGAGGCAGAAACCTAGTCCGTTGAACCATATCCTGGTTTTCCCTGGAAATTCTTATCTTCCATTCCTGATAATTTCTTCAAAAGAGGCACATCCACAAGGAAACACATTTAACCTTTCTATAAACTCACTCCACTATCAAGAGAATCATTTATCAGATTAGTGTGGTTGAAAGGACAAATGAGTTGCAAAATCCAGGCCTGTCCCTTCAAACCTCTTGTTGCAGCTGCTCAGCTGCCCATATGAAACACATGTTTTCTCTGCCCTCAGGGATGGGTCATAAAATCCACAGCTTGTCTCCACTTTTCTATGTCTTGCTGGCTCCCAAGCTATTCCTATAGTTGCTGGAAGCCGAGCTATCCCAGCCTGAGTGGCAAGGCCCAGGCTGTGGACGGATTGGTGACTGCAAGGCGGCCCACTGACAGTGAAGCTTCTTGTCCTCCCGCTTTTAGGTAATTTGGCCTTAAAACTACCTGGGGTATTGTCGGGGAATTGCTCTTGACAGGCCCTCTGGGAAAAGAACCATTAGGAAAGAAAATAAGGTTTTGCAAGAAATTGTGCGGCCTTACATTTAGCCCTTGCCATCCCCTATGGAGACTCCTCTACTTACAGGAAGGATAGCCTCATACCTTTGCCAGCAAAGAGGGCCTATAAAGGAGAAACATATGGATTTGAAAGCCTCACTCTGGCGACTAAGGAGTGTATCTCTGGGCACAGGTGACTCAACCCCTAGGCCCACTTGGCCCCCAGGAGGCATTCCAGATGATGACTGAACCTAGTTGGTTAAGGTACAGAATGGTTCATTGGTTCGTAGGTGCATTGTCTCTCTGAGAATGTATGAGGCATGGGTTTCTAAGGCTTTTTTGGCCCCTTCCTGGCACCTCAGCCCGAGGCAAACACATTGTTCTTCTGGCCTCATGTGGTTAGGAGGTCATGTCCCTGTAACTGTTCCACTTGAGGTGTTGAGAAATGGAGGGCCTTTCATGAGAGCAGCAAAGCAAATGCTTTGTAGATTATAGATAAATGCAGATGCATAATGGAATAATGTAAGAAATTAATCAATAATCAAAGGGTATGTGGAAAACTTAGGGGAAAATCACCATGTTATTTCTTTTTTTTTTTTTTTTTTTAATTTTTTTTTTCAACGTTTATTTATTTTTGGGACAGAGAGAGACAGAGCATGAATGGGGGAGGGCCAGAGAGAGAGGGAGACACAGAATCGGAAACAGGCTCCAGGCTCCAAGCCATCAGCCCAGAGCCTGACGCGGGGCTCGAACTCACGGACCTCGAGATCGTGACCTGGCTGAAGTCGGACGCTTAACCGACTGCGCCACCCAGGCGCCCCCACCATGTTATTTCTTAAAGGTTGTTTACACATAGGAACATTTTCAAAATTAGGTAATGTTAGAAAAACATAGATGACGTATGCTACAAGGAAATCACTAACAAATATAATGCCACGTTTACTACAATAAATCGGCCAGTTGAACACACTGCTGTTGTCTGTGTCCATTTTTATTTTTTTGTTTTTATTTCAGTTTTTTATTTTAGTTTTTATTTTCACTTTTTCGCTGACGCCGTTCATCCTTCGGGAACCCCTGGACCTGCTGGAGCTGGACTCCGGCATATAGTCTTGCTCCAAAATGCTTGGCCCATTAAAAGCGCCCAAAATGCTTCCCTTCTCAATATCTGGGCTATGAACCAACTAGGAAATCGGACAAAAGAATAAGAAAACTACATTGACTTTATTTCTTATGAAGTTGATATTGGAGAATGTGGCTTCGATTTTCCACAAGGCAGGTGGACTTCCTATGAATGAATCCCAGAACTGGATAAAAGATGCATTTAGTAGTTCTGCACATGGACAGTCAGAAAGGTCAAGGACTGCAATGCATATGCTTCTGCTCTCTGATAAGTGTGCTCAAAAACAGTGGCTATCCCTGCAGCAGAAAAAAGTACTTCAGGACACTTTTCAAAGAAAATTTCTCAGAATAAATAACATCCCTTGTGATTGCACTCACCCAGACATTTTTAAAAAATTTTTAAAAATGTTTATTTATTTACTTTTGAGAGAAAGAGCATAAGCAGGGGAGGGACAGAGAGAGAGGGAGACATAGAGTCTGAGGCAGGCTCCAGGCTCTGAGCTGTCAGCACAGAGCCTGATGTGGAGCTTGAACTTCCCAACAGTGAGATCATGACCTGAACCAAAGTTGGACACTTAACCAGCTGAGCCACCCAGGTGCTCCTACCCAGACATGTTCTGCGGAGATGGTCTTCCATGTGTTTCAGGGAACAATGTGAAGGAATACCCACTCATTAAAAATAACACAGGGGCACCTGTGTGGCTCAGTCGGTTGACCATCTGACTCTTGATTTTGGCTTGGGTCATGATCTCACGTTTCCTGGGATCGAGCCCTGCATCAGGCTCTGCACTTGCAGCACAGGGTCTGCTTGGGATTCTCTCTCACTTGTTCTTGCTCTGCCCCTCCCCTGCTTGCTTTCTCTCTATCTGTCATAAATGAATAAACATTTACAAATAGCAAAAACATGATTGCTGTGGATGGTTATCTTCTGGAAGATTATTGGAGTAAATTTATAAATTCCAGAAATAGGATGAAATTGATACATCATTTAAATTTCTCCAGAATTCCATTCAAGAAATGAGTAAGTGTTCAAAATCTATATCTACTCATAAACCCACATGTAGACAATACCCTCTATAGATAGATAAAACTGCAGTTAGGACATACAAGAAAATAATATCCTATTCATATATATGTAACAAAACTATAAAGAAATATATTAAGAACAAAAATTCAGATTTTTATGAGGGATGTGCCCTGGATAAGGAGGTTAGTGCAGTCAGAAAAGTTCAAATGACTTACATTTATATAAAATATTTTATTATTTAATAGGAAGATATAGGAGCATGTTCTATCATTTTTATGATTTCTGTGTAAAATGTTTTATAAGAAGCAACTTTTTTATTAGAGTTCATTATGATTTTTAAAATGATTCCTATTAATTTAGAAATCATGGGGAAAATAGTTCAGTCCATCATGAGACATAAAATTAATCTGCAATTTTAACATTCATTAATTTTTTTAAAAAGAGTATCACATTTGTGTATTTCTTCCAATTACATTCTCTGTGCATGCATGTATAATGTATATTCATTATGATTGGTTTCACATATGACATAACATTTGCTAAAGGTCATGAAACCTGAGATTAAATTTTTCCAAGTTGGCAAGCAATGATGAGTTCAAAGTCCCTGTCTCTAACCATTAGGTTTACAATCCTTTCCTGTGTTAGGTCTGAGGCCAGCACAGGAGACATGACTATCCATGGTACTATAGTCATGGACTGATCTGGTATTTGGGACCTAGGTCTCCTGGTTTTAGTCAGTTGTATGGCAGACTCATCTTAATATTCTGTTATTCTGTACTGTATCCTTTCTGCCCTCAAAGTAAGGTTGTTATTCCAGTGTCAAAATGGAAGGTAAACAGAACAGAAAACATAAAAAGAAAAGGTCATGATTTGCTTCTTCATTTCCACCATCTTCAGGTAATTCATCCTATAAAGAAATATCACCAAAGTTTACCCATCAAGACATCTTTTTGTGGGTGAAAGAATACAGTGAGGACCATACATATATTTGCTTAAATGTTATGTATCAGGTGCTTTCTTTTTGTAATTTTTAAATATTTCTGAGACAGCACAAGTGGGGGGGATCAGAGAGAGAGAGGGGGACAGAAGATCTGAAGCAGGCTCCACGCTGACAGCAGCTTCAGCTCAGCGAGCTCCATGTGGGGCTCGAACTCATGAACTGTGAGATCATTACCTGAGCTGAAGTCAGAAGCTCAACTGGGATACAACTTGGCCACCCTGGTGCCCCTGTATCAGATGTTTTCTAAAGGTTTGTTCATTTCTCATAACAGCTCTCTGAGTTAAACATCAATATGCTTATTTTACAGAGGAGCTAGTTCAAGCTCACAAAGAGTAACTCACTACTTCAGTGCCACACATATCTTTAGAGGCAGGAGTGTAGCTCTACAAAATATGTTCATTTACATATATTCCTTCCCCCAAATGATTATGTTATATATATTTTATCCAACTAGTCTTTTACACTCAGCATGATAGCCCAGGATATTAATTTGTATTCTTTAATTTATTCTAACTTGGCATATTTTTACAGATTAATGAGCACATATATTGCATGTTATGTGAATTATCTGTTCTTATCATTGTACATTTCTATATTCATTAGTAAGTCTTCATTCCATATGAAGGGTATTAAGTAGGGTATGTAAAGATTTAATATAAAAATACCAAGAACAAAACAATAACCATTCTAAAGATTAAATAAAAACAGACAAAATGAAACACACTCTCTAGTCTAAGAGTGTATCTTTTCATGAGTTTATAAACAATTTGTTTCAACTGAAAAAAAATGATAAGACATTTGATTATATCAGTAAATGCAAATGCACTTACTCACCTGGTAATAGTAAAAGTTTTCAAATTACCTAATGTAGGAAAATCCAAAACTACACTTTTTTCCAGAGACATATATATCAGGCAGTTGCCAAAAATAAGAAACAAGGAGTTATTAGAGAGAGTAGATCTGTGATCAATATGGATTTAAAAAGACAAATAAAGCAGTTTCTAATGCTAAAGACTAACATTCACAAGAAAGATGTGCAAAATTGAAACACATATACCCAATCACACAGAAAAATATTCATAAAAAACTACAGTAGGGACAAGGGAAAAAAGAAGAAGCACACTAATAATAAATGATTCTAAGACATGTCCCTAATTCAAATATGGTCAAGTGGAGAAATATTTAGTCGTTTTAGAGAAGACCTAATGAGACAAGACCCTTATTTTTCAGAAGAATATGGATAATTCATGAAAATTTATTCTGTCTGAGGCTGTTAAATCTTGAGCTCAAATGGAAATACAAATTAAAGTTGCTGAATATCGATGCAATCCCTATCAGAATAACACCAGCATTATTCACAGAGCTAGAACAAATAATCCTAAAATGTGTATGAAACCAGAAAAGACCCTGAGTAGCCAAAGCAATCTTGAAAAAGAAAACCAAAGCAGGAGGCATCACAATCCCAGACTTCAAGCTGTATTACAAAGCTGTAATCATCAAGACAGTATGGTACTGGCACAAAAACAGACACTCAGATCAATGGAACAGAATAGAGAACCCAGAAATGGACCCACAAACGTATGGCCAACTAATCTTTGACAAAGCAGGAAAGACTATCCAGTGGAATAAAGACAGTCTCTTCAGCAAGTGGTGCTGGGAAAACTGGACAGCGACATGCAGAAGAATGAACCTGGACCACTTTCTTACACCATACACAAAAATAAACTCAAAGTGGATGAAAGATGTAAATGTAAGACAGAGAGCCATCAAAATCCTAGAGGAGAAAGCAGGAAGAAACCTCTTTGATCTTGGCCACAGGAACTTCTTATTCAACACGTCTCCGGAGGCAAAGGAAACAAAAGCAAAAATGAACTACTGGGACCTCATCAAAATAAAAAGCTTCTGCACAGAGAAGGAAACAATCAGCAAAACTAAAAGGCAACTGACAGAATGGGAGTAGATATTTGCAAATGACATATCAGATAAAGGGTTAGATCCAAAATCTATAAAGAACTTATCAAACTCAACACCCAAAAGGCAAATAATCCAGTGAAGAAATGGGCAAAAGACATGAACAGACACTTCTCCAAGGAAGACATCCAGATGGCCAACTGACACATGAAAAAATGCTCAACATCGCTCATCATCAGGGAAATACAAATCAAAACCACAATGAGATACTACCTCACACCTGTCAGAATGGCTAACATTAACAACTCAGGCAACAACAGATGTCGTTGAGGATGCAGAGAAAGAGGATCTCTTTTGCATTGTTGGTGGGAATGCAAGCTGGTGCAGCCACTCTGGAAAACAGTGTGGAGGTTCCTCAAAAAATCGAAAATAGAGCTACCCTGTGACCTAGCAATTGCACCACTAGGTATTTATCCACAGGATACAGGTATGCTTTCTCGAGGGGACACATGTGCTCCAATGTTTATAGCAGCACTATCAACAATGGCCAAGGTATGGAAAGAGCCCAAATGTCCATCGATGATGAATGGATAAAGAAGATGTGCCACACATATACCTACAATGGAGTATTACTCAGCAATCAAAAAGAATGAAATCTTGCCGTTTGCAACTACATGGATGGAACTAGAAGGTATTATGTGAAGTGAAATTAGTCAGAGAAAGACAAATGTCATATGACTTCACTCATATGAGGACTTTAAGAACACAGAACATAAGGGAAGGGAAGCAAAAATAATATAAAAACAGGGAGAGGGACAAAACATAAGAGACTCTTAAATATGGAGAACAAACAGAAGGTTACTGGAGGGGTTTTGGGAGGGGGGATAGGCTAAATGGGTAAGGGGCATTAAAGAATCTACTCCTGAAATCATTGTTGCACTATATGCTAACTAATTTGGATGTAAATTTTAAAAAAAGAAAAAAAACCTGCCAAATATGATGAGGATAATGATAATGCAAATACAACATACCAGGGGCGCCTGGGTGGCTCAGTCGGTTAAGCGTCCGACTTCGGCTCAGGTCATGATCTCATGGTCCATGGGTTCGAGCCCCGCGTCGGGCTCTGTGCTGACAGCCCAGAGCCTGCAGCCCGTTTCAGATTCTGTGTCTCCCTCTCTCTTTACCCCTCCCCTGTTCATGCTCTGTCTCTCTCTGTCTCAAAAATAAATAAACGTTAAAAAAAAAGAAAAAAAGAAAATACAACATACCAGAATCTACCTAAAGCAAATGTCAAGGGATGTTTGACACATTAAATATTTATATGAGGGGTGGTAAGTAGGCAAAAGGGTGAAGGGGGTCTAAAGGTACAAATGTGACTTAAAAATAAATAAGTCATGCAGATTAATGTTAGATATGGTGACTATAATTAATAATACTGCTTACATATCTGGAAGTTACTAAGACAGTGGATCTTAAAATTCATATCACAGTACAAATTTTGTATCAATGTACAGTGAGAGATGTTAACTGGACTTATTATGGTGATTATTTAGCAAAATATACAATTGTATATACAATATACATTTGTATATACCTTATACTGTACACCTGAAACTAATATAATGTTATATGTCAATTATACCTCAATAAAGAAATGAGAAATGGGTACAGGTGGTCAAATGCTACAGGCATTCAGTTATAAGATAAATAAGTTCTGGAGATGTAATGTATAGTATGGTAACTACAGTTAACACCTGGTGGCCGTGACTTGCCTTGACAGTCAATGGTGGGTGTGCAAAGGGCAGTGCAGGGCAGAACAGGGGGTAAGTGACTGGGAGAAAATGAGGTAGGGTCTACACAGCTGTGCAGGAAGGAGGTGGGAGAAGGTCCGGCGGCCTACAAATGGGTAAGGGTAATGGAGGGTAAACGCCCTATTATCTGATAGGGACCCTCTGTGTAGTCCTCAGTGCACATCAGCTGACAGTGATGGGAAATAAATAAATCAATTAGCACGGTGTAGTTGGGTCAGCATATAATATCTCTGCTTTATTATACAGAGGAATCTTCCAATTATAATTGGTAAAATAGTACATAAACCATTTCATATTTTTACTCTTTGTATAATGTACTTCTTTCCATTAAAGAACAAAAACAAACAAAAACAAAAATGGAGATAAATGTGATGTGACCTGGTGGTCAGAGCCAGGATGGAAGATCTGAGTGCCTCAGACCTGAGGCTCCACAACGTGGAGTGAGGATGGGGATTGAGAGTTTGTCTTCATGGGATCAGCCAGTTTTTAGATTTTCACTTACCTGGAACAATGCTTTGTATCCATCACTCTTCTAGGATATTTAAAAAAAAAAAAAAAAACGTTTTTATATCCTGGGATATATATACAATTGAGATTGGAGGCCCAATCTGATTAGAGAGTAAGTCTACAACTGTGACCACGTATTGGATGTAGTAGAGCTGGAGAGCACATAGAAACATACACACGTACACACAAACACACAAGCACTCACACAGAGTCATCTCAAATTTTTAAAAAGAGAATACAGGATGGTTTTAAAAATCAAGTGTTCTTTTTGTTGATTACATCATTCAATTTGAAAATTATGTGCCCCTCTTGATATGAAATGACACTCTGACACTTCCAGGGGCAGTTGATCCAGATAAAATTATTTCTTGGAAACCCTTAACTATGTGTCTACCAGCAACTGTCTTCTCTCCCTTGCATAGATATGTAAACTGTCTTATCCTGAATAACTTGGAAATTGACCATATAACTCAACTGAGTAGCCATATATACCACACCACTATGTTTTGTCAATAGATTTGGTGTATTCTGATCTCCAGATTGAGACCTAGGATTATTATTTTTTTATTATTAAAATTTTTTAAGTTTTTATTTAAGTTCCAGTATGTTAACATACAGTGTAATATTAGTTTCAGGTGCACATATAGTGATTCAATATCTACATAAAACATCCGGTGTTCATGACAAGTACACTCCTTAATCCTCTACCTATTTAACCCATACAATCACCCACATCCCCTCTGGTAAACCATCAGTTTGTTCTCCATAGTTAAGAGTCTCTTTCTTGGTTTGCCCCTCAATATCTTTTTTTTTTTTTAATATTCGCTCATTTGTTTTGTATCTTAAATGACACATATTGGTGAAATCATATGGTATTTGTCTTTCTCTGGCTGACATATTTAGCTTAGATCAATACTATCTAGTGCCATCCTTGTTGCAAATGGCAAGATTTCATTCTATTTGATGGCTGAGTAATATTCCATTGTAGATATATAGCACACCTTCTTTATCCATTTATCAGTCAGTGGACATTTGGGCTCTTTCCATAATTTGGCTACTGTAGAGAATGCTGCTATAAACGTCAGGGTTCATCTATCCCTTTGGATTCATATTTTTGTAATCTTTGAGTAAATACCTAATAATGAGATTGTTGGATTGTAAGGTAGTTTTATTTTTAACATTTTGAGGAAACTCCATACTGTTTTCCAGAGTGGCTGCACCAAGTTGGCATTCCCACCAACAGTACAGGAGGGTTCCCCCTTTCTCGGCATCCCCCCTTCAACACCTGTTTTTTTCCTGTATTGTTAATTTTAGCCATTCTGACTGGTGTGAGGTGATATCTCATTATTGTTTTGATTTGCATTTCCCTGATGATGAGTGATGTTGAGCATCTTTTCATGTGTCTGTTAGCCATCACGATGTCTTCTTTGGAAAAAAATAGCTATTGAAGGCTTCTGCCTCTTTTTCAAACTGGATTATTTATTAAGTGTTGAGGTTTATAAGCTCTTTATATATATATATATATATATATATATATATATATATATAGGATACTAACCTCATCAGATATGTCATTTGCAAATATTTTCTCCTATTCTGTAAGCTGCTTTATAGTTTTTTTGATTGTTTCCTTTGCTGTGCAGAAAAAGTTTTATTTTCATGACATCCCAATAGATTATTTTTGCTTTTGTTTCCCTTGCCTCAGGAGACATATCTAGCAGGAAGTTGCTATGGCCAATGTCAAAAGGTTACTAGGTCTTTCATCCATTTTGACTTTATTTTTGTGTAGGGGGTAATAAAATGGACCAGTTTCACTCTTTTGCTGTTCAATCTTCCCAACACCATTTGTTGAAGAGGCTGTTTTTTTCCCACTGGATGTTCTTTCCTGCTTTGCTGAAGATTAATTGGCCATATAGTTGCGGTTTCATTTCTGGGTTTTCTATTCTGTTATACTGATCTATGTGTCTATTTTTGTGCCAGTACCATACCGTCTTGATCACTACAGCTTTGCAATTTAATATAATTTGAAGTCTGGAATTGTGATGCCTCCAGCTTTGTTTTTCTTTTTCAAGGTTGCTTTGGTTATTTGGGCTTTTTGTGGTTCCATACAAATGTTAGGATTGTTTGTTCTAGCTCTGTGAAAAATGCTGGCGGGATTTTGATAGGAATTTCAATAAACATGTAGATTGCTTTGGGTAGTGTAAATATTTTAAAATATATTAGACACGACAGGATATATATATATATATATATATATATATACACATATATATATATATTTGTCAGTCCTTGACATTTGTGACTATCCCTCAGCTGCACTGATTGGTGGAAAAGTCTGCTTAATTCTGGGATTCACTAATAGGAAGCTTTCCCACCTTGTGACAAATCCAAGCCACATCCTCCAACATCACCTTTATAAGAAACAAAATCAATGCATTTCCTTCTTAGTCTTTTATCCTACCTCTTAGTTGGTTTAGAAACCACATGTGGAAAAAGGATGCATTTTGGAGGCCCTAGAGGCCCAAGCATTTTGGAGGAGAGCATAAGGATAGGTTGGGATCCAACAAGACATAGATAAGGGGGGAAGAGCTGTGGATGTATTTTTAGATGCACTCCTGAGAGACAAGGAAACATGTTGCCCAATAAGGGCAGTTTGTTACAAGAGTTTTGAAGGAAGAGGCCTGAGCTGTGCAATCCATTTGTCCTTCCAACCTCACTAATCAGGTAGATAATTCTCTAGATAGAGAAGTGAGTGTATAGAGAAGTTAGGTGTGTTTGATCATAGATGTCCCTACAACTGGAAGAAATTACTGGGGATAGAGGATGAGATTTCACCAGTAAAGTCAATATATGATTCATTTGACTATGTTGCTGCCTCCTAACTGACTGTAATAGTTTAGTCCTGCCTGTCTGAAATACCTGTACCTCTTAAATGACATTTTTTGTGTGTGTATGCATCTAGATCATTCAGTCATGTGATTACAGACAATCTCTTAGTTTCCTGCCACAGATGGCTAACCACTTAACGTGGTCTTGATTTTACTTGTTCACCCTCCAAGGGCTACCTCATCTCCAAGAATCCCAGGATAACTCCCAGGGTCTCTGTGTACTGATAATACTCCCTTACTCTCCTTTTGATTGCTGACAACAGGGACATGCTTTGTGCCATTAATGTGGGCAGAATTACCCCAAATTAACTGAGTCCCAGTCTAGTGTGTCTAATTAGTATGTTTTGTAACATGGTGACCTAAAGTGTTTTAATAATTTCCTTTCAGTGATTCTAGAAAACTCTGGTGGGTTTATGTCACAAAACCTCCCTCCTGATTTCTTTTTCTTTTTCTTTTACATAGGCTCTACACCCATTGTGGGGTTTGAACTCATGATCCTGAGATCAAGAGTTGCATGCTTTATCAATTGAACCAGCCAGGCACCTCCCAATTTCCTTTTCTTATATTTCAAGCAAGAGTTCAGGCTTTTGTCACAAGGTGGCACCAAGGTACCACCATCATCAAACCGCACTCCCAAGAACTGTCTGCAAGGAGTGAAAAAAAAAAAAAAAGAATTATTTCTCTTAAAACCAGGGTTTGTACTTATGAAGAATGATTCAAATTCTGTGTGAAGTAACTGCTAGGTGTAAAAGATTATGAAAACATCTACTCCAGGGCCTGCAGACCATGAAATACCTGGTGGCACTGCGGCAGATGTGCAAAGGACAGTGCAGGGCAAGACTGGGAGTAGGTGACTAAGAGAAGATGGGGTGTTAGAACAGGGTCTGGATAGCTGTGTCCTGTGTCATGGACAGGGGATGGCAGACAGGGTGAGAGGAGGTTTGGGCAGTCTGTACAAGGGTGGGGTAATGGAAGGTAAGCACCCCGTTCTCTGGTAGGGAACCTCTGTACAGTCCACATTGCACATCAGCTGACATTGATAAGGGAAAAGATAAATCAATGAATATGACATAGTTTAGGGCCAATAGCAAATGGAACTGCTTTAATATACATATGAATTTCCAACAGAATTGGTACCATGGTAAATAAACTGTTTCATGGTTTTTTTAAATTCTTTGTAAACTGTAGTTATTTCAATTAAAATGGAACAACAAAAATGATAAATGTGATGTCACCTGGTGATGAGATCCACGATGGCAGATCTCAGAGTCTCAGACCAGGGACCTCTACAAAAGAGAGCAGGGCTGGAGGCTGGGAGCTTGAGTTCATGAAATTAGCCAGCTTAGTGGAGATTTTCACTTAACTGGAACAATCCTTCTGTATCTATTTATTTTCTAGGACATAAAAAAAACACTTCCCTGGTATATTTAAACCTGAGATTCGATGTCCAATACCCATCTGAACTGAGCACAAAGTTGAAACTGTTGTTGTATATGAAGGTGGTAGAGCTGGAGGGGACACAACACACACACAGACACAGAGAGTAAAATCAAAAATTTTTATAGAAAAACAGACTAGTTTAATTTATAGAGTCAAGAGTTGTTTGTTCTTGATTACAGCATTCAACGGGAAATTACATTCACCTCTTGATACAGAAATGGCACCCTGTCTCTTCCTTGGGATAGTTGATCCAGGTGTAATTATTCCTGGGAAACTCTTAACTATGTGTCAGCCACCGATTACTCTTTCTTATTTCTTAAGTAGATATGTAAACTCTCTCTTATCCAGAATAACTGGGAAATGAAGTATCATCTTCAACTGGGCAGCTATATACAGTATAGTACCACTGATCTCTCAATGGATTTGATATATTCTGAGAATGAGATTGAAACCTTGAATTATTTAACCTGTATTTGATAATCCCCAAAGCATTTCAGCTTCTGGCAAGGTCTAAGTGTCACTGATTTTTCTGAACAGTATTAAGTAATAGAAAACCTGTGCTAATTCTGTTTTGGATCTGGGTATTCACTCTGAAAACAGTATTATTATAATAAGGTTTTGACACATTTACTCTGAATGTCATTCTGTAGGCTTAAAATGAATGGCACAGGGAACTTGAGTTTGCTTACCCATAGTTGCTTCATTTTTGGTAATGAAAATGTATTATTTGTGTAAAGAACATCATAAAACACTATGAAAAAATTAAAGGTAAAAAAGGGTGTTTTGTTCCCAAGAAAAAAAGTTTACCGTGGTTAGAAGTCAGGTTGACTGCACATAACAATTAGGTATGATTTGTAATGCTTTTTACACAGACTGAATTTTTGCTAAGTATTCTATAATTTCACTGGCTTCAGTTTCCCACCTTTTTCTGATTTTCACTACTGGAATCACCAGTCTTCAGCCATGAGTTCCTATTCAACATCATCTAGTGTCCACTGACCCACTAGTGCCCAACTGTCAGCTATGAAGCTTCCCCTCTGTCTTTGAAGCTTTCTTGGTGCCTGTGGGCATAACCATGGTGATTCCAGTCATCTGCCTCTACATCATTTGTGATTCATTGGTGGCATTATCTTGACCCAAAAATCAGACTAAATGCTCTGAAGACCACAGGTATTGAGGAAGTACTGGGATTCTGAACTCACACAGGATGCATCTAATGTGAGTAGATAAATTACTTGTTGTAGCACAGCTTTAAAAGGGAGAAACAGTGAAAAACCTTCAACAAAGTAGGTTTAGTGGGAACATACCTCAAAATAATAAAGGCTATATGTGAAGAGCCAACAACTAACACCATCCTCATTGGGAAAAAGCTGACAACCTTTACTCTAAGGTAAGGAATAAGACAAGATGTCCACTCTCACCACTTTTATTCAACAGAGTACATGAAGTCCTAGACATAGCAATCAGACAACAAAAAGAAATAAAAAAACACCAAAAAAGGGGCGCCTGGGTGGCGCAGTCGGTTAAGCGGCCGACTTCAGCCAGGTCACGATCCCGCGGTCCGTGAGTTCGAGCCCCGCGTCAGGCTCTGGGCTGATGGCTCGGAGCCTGGAGCCTGTTTCCGATTCTGTGTCTCCCTCTCTCTCTGCCCCTCCCCCGTTCATGCTCTGTCTCTCTCTGTCCCAAAAATAAATAAAAACGTTGAAAAAAAAAAACACCAAAAAAGAATGAAGGAAAATTTTCACTCTTTGCAGATGACATGATACCATATATAGAAAACCTAAAATACTCCACTAAAAAATTGCTAGGGCTGTTAAATGAATTCAGCAAAGTCACAGTATACAAAGTCAACGTACAGAAATCTGTTGCATTACTATATGGTAATAATGAAGCCACAGAAAAAGAAACAAAGCAATCCCATTTATAATTGCACCCAAAATAATAAGATAGCTAGGAAGAAACCTAAGCAAAGAAGTGAAAGACCTGTACTCTGAAAACTATAAAACTGATGAAAGAAATTGAAGATGACACAAAGAAATGGAAATACATTCCATGCTTATTCTTTGGAAGAACAAAGAGATAATAAGTGTTGTATAGCCTGTAGAGTAAATGAAACCCTTGTGTACTGTTGGTGGGAATGTAATTTGGTGCAACCACTATGGGAGGAGCTCAAAAAAATTAAAAATAGAGCACCATACAATCTAGGAATCCTACTTTTGAGCATTTTTTTCCAATGATAACAAATCACTAACTTTAAAAGATATATGAATTCCAAGTTTATTGCAGTATTATTTACAATAGCCAAGATATGAAAACAATATATTTGTCCATTGATGGATGAGTGGATAAACAAAGTGGTATATATTCCGTATATACAATGGAATATTATTTAGCCATAAAAGAATGAAATCCTGCAATTTTTGACAACATGGTTGTAACTTACGGGCATTACACTAAGTGAAATAAGTCAAACAGAGGAAGACAAACACCATATGATCTCACTTACATGTGTAATATAAGAAAATAAACAAAAACAACTAAGCAAAAAAAAAAATCCCCTGAGCTCATGTATATAAACAACACACTGGTCGTTGCCTGAGGTGGTGGTTGAGGGCTGGGTGAAATGGGGACGAGGTCAAAAGGTACATACTTCTAGTTATAAAATTAGTAAGTCATGGTGGTATTATGTACAGCATTCTGACATAGTTAATAATACTCTTTCGTACATTTGAAAGTGTCTATGAGTGTAACTTCTAGTTATAAAATTAGTAAGTCATGGTGGTATTATGTACAGCATACTGACATAGTTAATAATACTCTTTTGTACATTTGAAAGTGTCTATGAGTGTAGATCTTGAATGTTCTCATCACACAAAAAGTCTATAACTATGTAGGGTAATGGATATTAACCAGACTTTTGTGGTGATCACTTTATGACAGAGATATAATTATCAAACTATTATGTTTTACACACAAATTAAAAGTAATGAGGGGGTTATTTGTCTTCTCTTTCTCACCATAATCAATAATAACCTACAAAGAAATGGCATCAGAGCTAATCCAGCATATCCATTTGTATACATTTCCTTACCTGCTGTGTCAAATCCCAATGACTTCTATGAGTTGGTCATAGTTAAGTCATTTCTTTTGTTGACAGGAGAACACAGGAAACACCATAAATATATTTGCTGAAATTTCACGGTATTACTTGTCAGATACTTTCTATTGTTGTTGTTTTTTTTTTTTTTTTTCATTTCTTTTGTTGACGGGAGAACACAGGAAACACCATAAATATATTTGCTGAAATTTCACAGTATTACTTATCAAATATTTTTATTGTTTTTTTTTCATTTCTCTTCACAACAGCCCTATGAGGGAAGTATCAAACTGCCCATTTACAGATGACCCACTACAGTGACACACATATCTATGTAGAGGCATCTTTTTCATTTTCTACAGGTTATTTTTCCTAATGAAAAGGCATAATTTCAGATACAGAAACAAAAACTTTTCTTCAAACCTATTATGAGACAGTAACAATAGTGTGATCCCAATGCTCTTTGAAAAGTTCCTATGTGTCTAAAAAAGAAGAAAAGAACATATACATAGTTTCATTTCCTACTTATGGCTACATTACATCACGTGTTTATTAAATGTGAATACATATCTACTGTATGGCAGGCACTGTCAGTCCAATTCCACATCTGCATTCACATTTTCCCTCTCTTGATATGTAGACTAGATAAGTAGAAATGTCCACAAGCAGCAAGATAAATGTTAGTGTCCACCCAATCAGGTGGTGAGGTTTGGTTTCAAACAGATTCCATTTCAAGCAAATTTAGCCTAAGCTTGACCCTGAGTCCTGGAAAATTATCATCTAAACAGGAAATAACAATGTTGGGCAATGGGAGGTTGTGCCTTGGGAAACTGAGGCAAATTGTAACCCGAACCTCCCGTCCTCTTGAATAACACCAACAGGCTATGACTTTCTCCTGAGGAGACCTCACTGTGAAATACAGAATCAAGGATGAGTAACACTTGTGTGGTTTTAGTCTTGTTTCTCTTATGGGTGCAAACTACAAGTTTTACTCTCTCTTTATTCCATGGCCAGGTTGTGTGGTAGAGTTTGGAAATGATGTTGTATCTGTCTTATGTCTAGGAGATTGGTCCCTCTCAATTAGTCCTCTGAGGGGTCCATCTGAGGTGACATGCAGTTTCTGCTTCATTTAAGACCACATCTCCCAGTATGGGGAGTCTAGACCCAGATCCACAGGAGGAAGAGGAGAAACCAGGTTCTCAACTATAAGAAGAAAACCAGGACCTTGACTTCGGCATCTAGTTCTCTTGACTCAGTGACATAGCTTTCACAGACTTCTCACAAGAAGTCACCTCCCCAACTATTCCTCTTATGCCTGACACCACAATATGATCCATGTCTGTTTCATCTGTCTCCTGTCCACAGAAGTACACTCAGTGAAATTCTTCTTTAAACCCGTGGTGCAGGAAACTTTTCCAGCTATGTCTAAAAACCCAGAAGCAACTAGGGAAAGACTGATGTATTTAAGTTCATTTAAACATTATGTGGCAAAAGCAAAAAGCATCAGAAAACTGAATTGAAAAATTACAAATTGTGAAACATATTTATAATTTATATCACAAAACGTTTTATCCATAATACATAAAGAGTCATGAAAAAGTGAAAGCAAAAATATATTCAAAACACACCAGGAGAGAAATAGAGGCAACAGATACAAACAGGTTTTGACCAAAAAAAATGTCTTTAACTGTGTAAAAATTCCTCAAGTTAACTCATGATAAGACATGCAAGGAAAAGAAAATCATTATCTCTTCTTATCAATATGATATTCTGTAAGGAAATAAGCATTCTCATGCATCATGAAATAATGTAAAATGGTACAAACCCTGTGGATGGGATTTGTAACATTTAGTGAAATTACATTATTTCCTCTTTGAACCAGTAACCTGGATTAACCAGTAATCCTTTAGGATTATAAAAATACATCTTATAAAAAACAATGGAAAATACAAAAATACACAAATACAGGGATATTCCTTATAGAAAACATTGTAACAGCAAAAACCTAAAAATAAGACAGATATCCACCAATAGAGGGCTGGTTAAATAAGATATGACACATCTACATACTGGCATACTATGCAACTAGAAAAACAATGAGGGTTCCCTCTCTGTACTGCTGTGAAGTAATCTCCAGGATATATTGTTTGGTGAAAAAAGTAAGGTAGAGCTGCTGCTGTCCAATACAGTAGCCACAACCACACAGGGCTATTTCCACTTGAATGAAAAAAATTATTTCCTTAGTCAAAGTTGCTTTATTTTAGGTGCTGAACACATGCACGTAGCTAGTGACTACTACCATGTGGGACAGCACAGACACAGAGTATTTTCATTTCTGCAGAAATGTTTATTGCATAGCACTGGTGTAGAATATGCTGCCTTTTACTCATAAATGGGGGAGAAAACTAATATACATATTATAATTGATTATATTCTTTAAATCTGGAAGGTTAACATAGAAACATTTATAAAAATGATCACCTATGAGGTGACAAAAGAGCAGCCCAGGATGTAAGGAGATGATGTAGATTATCTGAAAATTTATAATGCCTATATAAAGGTTCCATGCACTGAAAGGCACAAGAAATAATGACCAACCCAGTAAAATGACCAACTCCAGTTTTCCTGTGACATAGTACCTTATTGGTGCTGACCAGAAAATTCCTGACTCATAAGATAACATTTCTGGGGAAGGTTGACAGTATAATTAGGTTGGGTATGAAGCTGCACTTTGAAGACTTGGCTTGGTGTAAGTGACTCCATGTTAGGCCTGTAGTTTTCTTTTTGACACCACATAAAGAGATACGGGCCAGGACTAATATCACCCACTGTGGGATGACACAATTCAACAAATGTCTCTTTCTTTTTCCTGAGTATATCGGTTATGAGTGTGCGTTCTTTTTTAAAAGTTTTGTTTTTGGGGCGCCTGGGTGGCTCAGTCGATTAAGCGTCCGACTTCGGCTCAGGTCATGATCTCGTGGTCTGTGAGTTCGAGCCCTGTGTCGGGCTCTGTGCTGACCACTCAGAGCCTGGAGCCTGTTTCAGATTCTGTGTCTCCCTCTCTCTCTGACCCTCCCCTGTTCATGCTGTCTCTCTCTGTCTCAAAAATAAATAAACGTTAAAAAAAACTAAAAAAAGTTTTGTTTTTAATGCTTATTTATTTTTGAGAGAGAGAGAAATAAAACGTGAACAGGGGAGGGGCAGAGAGAGATGGAGACACAGAATCTGAAGCAGGTTCCAGGCTCTGAGCTGTCAGCACAGAGCCTAAGGCGAGGCTTGAACCCACAAACTATGATATCATGACCTGAGCAGAAGTCAGATGCTTAACCAACTGATCCACCCAGGTACCCCCTGAGTATGAGTTCTTGAGACAGGCTAGGTTTAAACCCTACTTCTACACTTACAAATACTGTGAATTTAATGACTTTCACTTCACCTTACACTCACTCATTTGTCTCATCTGCAAAATTGGATTATACAGTACTGACCATAGAAGAAAAAGGTTAAAACAAAATATATCATATTTTGATTTTTATAAGAATGCATAATGAAGAATCACATCACTTTTAAAATTTCCCTGCAGAAACATTGGGATATAGGCTCTCTTGGGACAATGACAAAGTCAAAGAACATCTTTGTGCCTGTTTCCTGTTCTGTAAAATGGGGAAAAGAATTGGACATTTTTCATGGGTTGCCATCTTGAAAATTGATCAATTATTACTATATACTGAGAAAATGGCAAAGCACAAAGTACCAACTCAATAAATTCAAGATATTTTTATAAATATATGCAAATTCGGTTCTTACAATTTTAATAGATTTAAAAAGGTCTGTAACATTGCTTGATAATCTTATAACTGAATCCTATGTACCAACTGATGCACACATTACTCATATTTCAAGTTTTCCTTAATCCCCATATCCTATTTAACCCATCCCACTACCCACCACACCTCTGGTAACCATCAATTTGTTTTCTGTAGGTGAGAGTCTATTTCTTGGTTTTCCTCTGTATTCTGTTGCCCTATGATCATTTGTTTTGTTTCTCAAATTCCAGAGTTAAATCATATGGTATTTGTCTTTCTCTGTCTTATTTCCTTAGCATAACGCACTCTAGTTCCAACCATATCCTTTCAAATGGCAAGATTTAATTATTTTTGATGGCTGAATAATATTTTTATATACATATATACATATCCATTCATCAGTCAATGGGTGCTTGGGCTGTTTCCATAATTTGGCTGTTGTAGATAATGCTGCTATAAACATCGAGGTGCCTGTATCCCTTTGAATCAGCATTTTTGTATCCTTTGATTAAAAATATACTCGTGCATTTGCTAGATTATAGGATATTTCCATTTTTAACTTTTTGAGGAACTTCCATACTGTTTTCCAGAGTGGTGTCACCAGTTTGCATACCCATCAGTAGTGTAAGAGGGTACCCCTTTTCTTTTTTTTTTTTTTTTATGAAATTTATTGACAAATTGGTTTCCATACAACACCCAGTGCTCATCCCAAAAGGTGCCCTCCTCAATACCCATCACCCACCCTCCCCTCCCTCCCACCCCTCATCAACCCTCAGTTTGTTCTCAGTTTTTAACAGTCTCTTATGCTTTGGCTCTCTCCCACTCTAACCTCTTTTTTTTTTTCCTTCCCCTCCCCCATGGGTTCCTGTTAAGTTTCTCAGGATCCACATAAGAGTGAAACCATATGGTATCTGTCTTTCTCTGTATGGCTTATTTCACTTAGCATTACACTCTCCAGTTCCATCCACGTTGCTACAGGGTACCCCTTTTCTGCATCCTTGCCAACACCTGTTGTGTTCTGTGTTGTTAATTTTAGCCATTCAGACTGGTGTGAAGTGGTATCTCATTGTACTTTTGATTTGCTTTTTCCTGATGACCAGTGATGTTGAGTATGTTTTCATGTGTCAGTTAGCCATCTCTATGTCTTCTTTGGAAAAATGTCTATTCATGTCTTCTGTCCATTTTTAAACTAGATTATTTGTTTTGGGCGTGTTGAGTTTTATGTTCTTTATAGATTTTGGATACTAACCCGTTATCAAATATGTTATTTGCAAATATCTTATCCCATTCTGTAAATTGCCTTTGGTTTTATTGATTGTTTTCTTCATTGTGCAGAAAGTTATTTTGTTGATGAAGTCTCAGTAGCTTATTTTTGCTTGTTTGTTTTGCCTCAGTAGAAATACCTAGTAAGAAGTTGTCACAGTCGATGTCAGAGAGGTACTGCCTGTGTTGTCCTCTAGAATTTTAATGACCTCCTGTCTCACGTTTACATCTTTTATCCATTCTGAATTTATTTTTGTGTATGGTGTAAGAAAGTGGACCAGTTTCATTATTTTGCATTTTGATGTCCAGTTTTCTCAACACCATTTGTTGATGAGACTGTCTTTATATTATACCATTGGATATTTTTTCCTGCTTTGTCAAAGATTAATTGGCTATATTGTTCTGGGTTTATTTCTGGGTTTTCTATCTTGTTCTAAGGATCTATGTTCCTGTTTTTGTGCCAGTACCATACTGTCTGGATGACTACAGCTTTGTGATATAACTTGAAGTCCAGAATTGTGATGCCTCCAGCTTTGCTTTTCCTTTTCAAGATTGCTTTGGCTGTTTGGGAGCTTTTGTGGTTTCATACAAATTTTAGGATTATTCTAGCTCTGTGGAAAAAGATGGTGGTATTTTGATAGGGATTGCAATAAATGTATAAATTGCTTTGGGTAATATAGACATTTTAACAATATTTGTTCTAGCATACCATGAACATGGAATGTTTTTCCATTTTTTTGTGTCATTTTCAACTTCTTTCATCATTATTTTAGTTTTCAGAGTACAGATCTTTTACCTCTATGGTTAGGTTAATTCTTAGTTATCTTACGGTTTTTTGTGCAATTGTAAATCATACTTATTCCTTGATTTCTCTTTCTGCTGCTTCACTAGTGATATATAGAAATGAAAGATTTCTGTACATCGAGTTTGTATCCTGTGATTTTACTGAATTTGTGTATCAGGTCTAACAATTTTTTGGTGGAATCTTTCAGATTTTCTATATAGAATATCACATCATTTGCAAACAGTGAAAGTTTTACTTCCTCCTTGCTGATTTGAATGCCACATTTTTCTCTTTCTTGCTGATTGCTGTGGCTAGGACTTCTAGTATTATGTTAAATACAAGTGGCAAGAGTGAACATCCCTGTCTTGCTCCTGACTGTAGAGGAAGAGATCTCAATTTTTCCCCATTGGGGATGATATTAGCTGTGGGCTTTCCATTTATGGCTTTAATTATATGTGGAGCTATATTTTCTCTAACCTTACTTTTTTGAGGGCTTTATAATGAATGGATGTTGTACATTGTCAAATGCTTTTTCTGCATCTATTGAAAAGATCATATGATTCTTATCCTTTCTTTATTAATGTGGTGTATCATGTTGATTGATTTGTAAATATTGAACCATGCTTGCAGCCCAGGAATAAATCCAACTTGATCATGGTAATGGTTTTTTTAATATACTGTTGGATTTGGTTTGCTACTATTTTATTGAGGATTTTTGCATCTATGTTCATCAGGGATATTGTCCTGTAGTTCTTTTTTTTAGTCAAGTCTTTATCCAGTTTTGCTATCAGGGTAATGCTGGCCTCATAGAATGAATTTGGAAGTATTCCTCCCTTTTCTTTTTGGAATAGTTTGAGAAGAATAGGTATTCACTCCTCTTTATATGTTTGGTACAATTTGATTGTGAACCCATCTGGTCCTGGACTTTTGTTTATTGGGAGTTTTTTGATTATTCATTCAATTTCTTCACTGGTTATGGGTCTGTTCATTTTCTATTTCTTGCTATTTCAGTTTTTGGTAGTTTGTGTGTTTCTAAGAATTTATCCATTTCTTATAGATTGTGTAATTTTTGGCATAAAGTTTTTCATAATATACTTTATAATTGTATTTCTTTGGTGTTGATTGTTATTTCTCCTCTCTCATTTGTGACTGTATTTATTTACATCCTTTCTCTTTATAATAAGTCTGGCTAGATGTTTATCAATTTTATCAGTTTGTAAAACAACCAGCTCCTGGTTTCATTGATCTGTTCTATTTTTGTTTTAGTTTCTATATTATTTATTTCTTCTTTAATCTTTAGTAGTTCCCTATTTTTGCTGCCTTTAGATTTAATTTGCTTTTATTTTTCTAGATCATTTTCATGTAAGGTTAGGTTGATTACTTTAGATTTTTCTTGCTTCTTGAGGTAACCCTCTATTGCTATATACTTCTTAGGTTTGCTTTGTTTCATCCCGAAGGTTTTGGACCATTGAGTTTTCATTTTAATTTTTCCACACATTCTTCTCCTTCTTTTATTTCCTAGTTGACCTATATATTCCTTAGTAGCATGTTGTTTAACCCACATGTATTTGTGTCTATCTATCCATTTTTTTTTGTGGTTGACATCTAGTTGCATAATGTGGTCAGAAAAGTTGTATGGTATGATTTCAATCATTTTGCATTTGTTAAGACCACCTAATATGCAATATATTCTGGAGAGTGTTCTGTGTGAACTTGAAAACAATGTGTATTCTGCTGTTTCAGGATGGAATGTTCTGAATGTATCTGTTACATCCACCTAGTGAAGTATGTCCGTCAAGGACATTGTTTCCCTTTTTTTATTTTCTGTCTGGATGATCTGTTTATTGATGTAACTGAGGTGTTAGTATTATTGTTTTATTATCAACTTGTTTATGTTTATAATTAATTGTTTTGTATATTTAGATGCTCCCAATGGATGCATAAATATTTACAATTTTTATATCTTATTATAGGAATGTCCCCTTTATTATGATATAGTGAACTTTCTTTTGTTACAGTCTATGGAATATTACTCAGCCATCAAAAAGAATGAAATCTTGCCATTTGTAATGACATTGATGGAGCAAGCAAAATATATCACATAATTTCCCTCATGTGGAGTTTAGGAAACTAAAGAGATGAACATATGGGTAGGGAAAAAAGAGAAAGGGAAGGAAACCATAAAAGACTCTTATCAATAGAAAACAAACTGAGGGTTGATAAAGGGAGGTGGGTAGGGGATGGACTAAATGGGTGATGCATATTAAGGAGGGCACTTGTGATGACCACTGGGTGTTATATGTAAGTGATGAATCACTAAATTCTATTCCTGAAACCAATATTACACTATATGTTAACTATGATTTAAATAAAAATTTATAAAAATAAATAAATATTTAGAAAAAAAATTCTCATTTGCCCAATATAAGTATTGGTACTCCAGCTTTCTTTTGACACCCTTTTATGTGATAAAATTTTCTCTATCCCTTCATTTTCAATCTGGTGGTGTCTTTAGGTATAAAATGTATCTCTTGTAGCAAGCATATCAATGGGTCTTGTTTTTTTTTTTTAAATTCATTCTGGCACCCTATCTTTTGATAGAAGCATTAAGTCCATTTGCAATCAAAGTAATTGTTGATAGATGTAATTATTGCCATTGTATTACTTGTTTTGTTTTTGTTTCTGGAGATTTTCCCTGATCCTTTCTTGCCTTTCTCTCTTTTATGTTTTGTTGATTTTCCTTAGTGATATATTTGGATTTCTTTGTCTTTATTCTTTGCATGTTTATTTGTGTTTTTGGATATATGATTACTACGGTTTATATATAATCTCTTCTGCAAATAACAATCTATATTAAATTGATGGTCCTTGAAGGTTGAACCCATTCTTCTCTCCTCTAGTCTCCATGTTTTAAGTGTATGCTTTTTAATATTTTATATCCTTCTATTGTGTGAGTTTTTTTTACATAAATATTCACTTTCACTCCTTTGTGTTTCCTGCCTTTATGCTGTCACTTTTGGTCTGATCTTTTCACTTAAAAGAGTCCCCTTTAATATTTCTTGCAGGGCTGGTTTAGTGATCATAAAATCCATTAGTTTTTGTTTTTGGGAAGCTATCTTTTCTTCTGTTCTGAATGACAGCCTTACTGGATAGAGCATTCTTGGCTGAAGACTTTTCCCTTTCAGCACTTTGCATATATCATGCCACTCCCTTCTGGCTTGTCATTCCTGTTGAAAAATCTATTAGCTTTATGGGTTTTCACTGTAATTTTCTATGATTTTTTGTCTTGCTGCTTTTAAGATTTTTTTATCACTATATTTTGAAAATTTAATTAAAATATGTCTTGGTATTGGTCTGCTTTTAATGATTTTGATGGGAATTCTCTTTGACTCCTGTATCTATATTTTTGCTTCCTTACCTACATTAAGGAAATTTTCCGCTATTATTTCTTCTAATAAGTTTTCTGCCCCTTCTTTCTCTTCTTCTGTGACTCCTATAATATGAATGTTATTACATTTGATGGAGTCACTGAGTTCCCTAAGACTATTCTTATTTTGCATTATTTTTTTCTCTTTTGTTCACCTTAATTGAATTCCATTACTTTGTCTTCTAGGTTATTAATTAATTTCTCTGCTTCCTCCAACCTGCTATTCATTGCATCAAACATGTTTCTAATCTCATTTATTGCATTTTTCATCTCTGATTGATTCTTTATTAACTCTTTTCTTGTGGTAAGGTTTTTCTGTGGTAAGGGTCTCACTGATGTCTTCTATTCCTTTCTCAAACCCAGTGAGTATCCTTATGATCATTACTTTAAATTCTCCATCAGGCATATTACTTATATCTGTTTCACTTAGATATTGGCCATAGCCTTATCTTATTCTTTCATTTTGGATAAATTCTTCCATCTTCACATTTTGTCTAAATAGCTGCCTTCTTCTCTGTGTTAAAAAAGCTTGTTATGTTTCCTACGCCTGAAGGCATGTCCTTGTAAAGAAGAGGTCATGTAGTGTCCACGCCTGCTGCTTCAAGGAATGTCTCTGGTGTGTTATGAATGTGTTCTGCTGTTATATGACTGCTCTATCCTTCAGGTCAATTGTCTGCAGAGGGTCTCCTTGTCTGCAGTGGGTAGTGTTTGGTCTCTGTCCTGAATGTGTTGAGGTTTATTTAGGTGTGCTCTGGTCTGCTTGTGAAATGATTGCTGTCAAAACCTCCACCAGCACTGAGGTCCTGCAAAATTCTCTGATTGGGATACATTGGTGATGTACAGGTTTGTGCTGGTCTGGTGGAGGGGCCTTGCCACATTGGGGCTGAGGCAAGCGTGATAAAGGTCAGTTCCACCAGAGGGCAGGGTTTTGGACTTGGTGTAAGCAAGTTAGGCAGCCGGTATCAGTGGCCCTGTGTTACGTTGAGGGTTGGGGGAGGGAAGTGGTGCCAGCTGCTCCTTTGTTCCTGGAGAGGCATCTCTGGTGAACACCACCTCTCAGGGATGCACTCCAAGAAGGGCAAATAATCTCTGTTCTGTGTGCCCCAGGCACAGTTCAGATTGCTGTTTCCACACTGTCTACCACCAGGTAGTTTGCCTGCCTTCTTCCTAGGAGCAGTGCAGTGCCCTCTGGGCTCTTTCCCAGCCAAGGCTGCTGACATTTTAAACTCCAGTCTTCAAGTCCCACTGGTTGCAAGAACTCATGAAATCACCCGTTCTCCTTTTCCAAGCCAATGACTTTGGGTTAACCTTCTCCTTGTGTGTTCCCCTGTGTGCTCCTCTCTGTTTCACCCTTCTCTGTTTCACCATGGCCCCCTCCTGTCCTCAGCAACTGTGATCCATTTCTCCCCTAAACCAGTGTCTCTCTACACTTCCTATTTTCTTTGATGTGGCTTCTTTTCTGCCTTTAGTTGTGGAGATTTTTTTTTTTTTCTGTCAGTTTTCAGGTCAATTTCTGGGGTATTTGGATGATTTGATAGTTATATAGTTGTTTGTAGGGTGAGATGAGCCTAGTATTCTCCTACTCTGCCACCATCTTTCTGTTCCCCATTGATGGACAATTCATTTTTTTAATTTTTTTTTAATCTCTTAATGTTTATTTATTTATTTGGAGAGAGTGAGTGGAGGAGAGGGGCAGAAGGATAGAGAAAGGAATCCCAAGCAGGCTGTGGCTGTCAGCACAGAGCCCAACCCGGGGTCAATCTTATGAACCATGAGGTCATGACCTGAGCTTACACAAGAGTTGGATGCTTAACTGAATGAGCCACCCAGGCACCCCATTTTTGGGACATTTTACATCAATATCACTATAATCACCTTTGGATCTGAACTAATTTTCAGCAGAATGTCTCAAAAGCACTTGGAACAACTGATATCAGGAAACAGAACCACCGTTTCTGCACCTGACTAAACAAGGAGTCAAGGGCTCATCCTGGATTCACTCCATTATCACAAACCCCCACCATCTAACACTGCTGTTCTTAGTATCCTTCCTGCATTGTGTTTAGTCCAGGGCCGCTTCTGTCCCCTGCACACTGTTGCAGCACTGGGACAATCAACCCCCATCCTTCCCTTGATTTCTGCCAGATTCTCCTAATAGTTATCCCTACAGCCATCTTGTCCCTGTCCAGTCCATTCTCCGAACAGTGGCTAGAGTCACCTTCTGAGCACATGAATAAGATCATGTCTCTCTCATACTGTAACTCTCCATCCTCAGAATTACTACAGAATGATATGGTTCCTGTCTGCCTTTTTGACCTCATCTCCTAACACCTGCACTTTGTCTGCCAGGCAGACCAGAGCCCATCATCTGCTCTTGGAACAAATGGTACCAAGCACATCACAAACCAAAGGCCAGACCAGACCCGATTTCCTCTTGATCTTCAGGACTCAGCTGAAATGTCACTTCCTGAGAAGAAGCTTCACTGACAATCCCACCTATAATAATTCTGTCCCCATTATTTCCTACTCAGTGGATTCGTTTATTTTTTATAGCACTTTTTAATATATAGTTGTTCTGCCTACTGACTTGCTTATGTGTTTGTTGCCAGTTTTCCCAAGCTAGAAACAAAGTGCCATGGATGCTGCCTTGTCTTGTTCACTGTGTTGCATCTCCAGGAACTAGTTCACTGTTATAGGTTGACTTGCATCACTGCAAAGAAGATACCTTGCAGTCTTATCCCCAAGTACATCAGAAACATGTGGTTACTGCAGATATAATTAGTATAAGGGCATACTGAAGTATTTGTGTCACTAAACAAATGTGGCTGGTGTCCTTATAAGACAGCATGTGAAATCAAGAGGGATAATACTATCTGATGATGAAGGCATACATTGGAATCAAACATCTGTAAGCCAAGAAATTCAAACATTGCCGGCCAACCACCAGAAGCTAGGGAGAAGTGTGATTAGATATCCCAAGAGTTCTGAGAGAAGATGTTCCTGGCAACACCTTGATTTCAGGCTTCTGGCCTCCAGAAATCTGAGAAAATAGATTTCTATTCTTTAAACCAACTAGTTTGTGGTACTTTGTATGGGATTCTTAGAAAATTACTGTGCTTCCTCCCAGTCAAACACTCAATATGTTTGAAGATAAAGAATTATTCCATTTTTGATCTATGGGGAATAGACACAGATATTTAAAGCAAAGTTGCAGGACAAATTGACACCAAAAAATAAGACATTAAATGATTCAAAACAGTAAGAAGAGCTTATTGCAAATTCATAGCTGTGCTTTTCAAACTTGCATGAATAGCATCATACATACGAGAAATTATTCAAAATGTAAATACCTCCCACTGGACTTCCCAGTTTTGGGCATGGCAGTCCTAGTGTGGGCCCATGTACCTGCATTTTTAAGAAGCACTCCGTACTGATTTTGACAAGGTGTTCCTTGAACCACAATTGGAAAACTCCTGCCCTAAACATCTGTAGTTTGTGCACCATAAATTTAATGTCTACCATGCAGAGTTCTGTGATATATGAGATGTCTCTGTTAATATAATTAATCAAAAGGTCACATGCTCTAACCTCCCCACTATGACCACAGATTGCTTTCCTATGTGGATTCACACTTAAAGTCCACAATATCCCTGTTTTGTTAGAGAATTCAGCATTGTTTTTTTTTATTTTTTTTAACGTTTATTTATTTTTGAGACAGACAGAGACAGAGCATGAACGCGGGGGGGGGGGGTCAGAGAGAGGGAGACACAGAATCTGAAACAAGCTCCAGGCTCTGAGCTGTCAGCACAGAGCCCGACGCGGGGCTCGAACTCACCGACCGCGAGATCATGACTGAAGTCGGCCGCTTAACCGACTGAGCCACCCAGGCGCCCCGAGAATTCAGCATTGTTATCCCCTTATATAGAATACACTGGAAAAAGGGCAGTGACTTAACTAAAGAGTTAAATGATGAGACCCTGATCTCTTCATTCTTGCTCAATGAAACTGTTTAGCACAGAGGACATCACACTTGGTTCTCTATTGACTCATTTCTGGGGCTCAGGATGCACACCTTCCCTACTGGTCCATTACAAGGGAGAGTCAGAAGTTCAGACACCACATGGGATAGAGAGAAGTGTGAGAGAAAGGGAAACACATGAAACACAGGGGAAAGGGGTGAGCATGTGCTTGCCTGTCCCCATTCAGGTCACTGGAAACTGTGCAAGACGCAGTGCCTCTTCCCCAGCTCCTCCCCCAGTCCCCTCCTGCACACAGCAGTGACACCGAAGCTTTCACATCATGTAAATGGGTGCTCATCTCAGCTTGTTGTTCCATGTCTTAGTATTCTCTCTGGTATTCATGCTATGATATTCATGTCAGAGGCATCATATTCACAGAATGAAGGAGAAAAAGCACAAATGGGCAGCTAACAGTTTGAGGGCTTTCCAGATGCCACACAGTGTACTTTGCTATTTTCAAACTTTTAAATTTTAAATCCTCAAAGCATTGCTCTGAAGTTCACAACATTGTTTTCTTTATACAGTTTGGGGGATATGCAGGCTCACAGAGCAAAGTACATGCTCATGGAATTTTAGAGACCTGACCATGGACACAAAAGCCAATTTGAAGGGCCTAACACTGGCCAATTCTGTGACAATTTGAGCATCAAAATCCATAATTATAATGGCATAACTATTTGAGCACAATAAGAATCCATGAATCATACTACTAAAAGAAATACATAGAATTTACAAAGAAAAACAAATGAGCAAAGGAAAAAAAAAAGGAGAAACGAATAGACTCTTAACTGTAGAGAAGAAACTGATGGTTACCAGAGGGGTGGTGGGTGAGGGGATGTGTTAAATAGGTGATTTGGAATAAGGAGTGCACTTGTTGTGATGACTACTGGGTGCTGTATGGACATATTGAAACACTAAATTGTACACCTCAAACTAATATTACACTGTATGTTAACTAACTGGAATTTAAATAATAAAAGAAATACATGAAGAAATAAATAAATGATAGGGGAGAAGAAAAATCTCTACCCAATAATTCAGTGTCAGTTTACAAATCTAGAAGGAATGGAAGCATTATAAGAGAAATGCTTAACAACTATCAGAGTAATGGGTGATTCAGGGAAAAATCGTAAATGGATTTTCAGGCTGCACCAAATTCCACAGCTGTCTCTGAGTCACATGGTAACCATGGTCAAGGAAAGCTGGGGAGAAGCAAACAGCAAACATCCTGACTTGTCTCCTAATATGTTCTAGTAACTGAGTAGGACTGACATAACTCACAGTAATTCACCTCTCATATTCCTCACAATAAACAGTCCTCCCAGCTTCACACACACACACACACACACACTCATAAATGCTCTCTCAATCTTTCTTACCACCAAAAAAATCCAAGAATTCACTGACATGCATTTGTTTAAGGATAAAGAAGAAGAATCTGTAGTTGGATTCTAATCACATAAATAAGATTGAAAGCTACTACACTCTTACGTGTTAGTCATTGGTTTTATGAAAATGACCTATAGAATTTTCTGTAGGTCATTTTCCCCTTAGTATAGTGCCCAATATATCTAAAATCTAATATGAAAATCTAGGTAAGTGAATATGGTGATGATAAATTATATGTGTCTTTTGGTGAGGCCACAGTGCCCAAATATTTGATCAAACATTATTCTGGATGTTTCTGTGAGAATGAGACACTCAAATGTGTATACACTGAGTAAATGAGACTTACACTCAAATGTGTATATATTGAGTAAAGCAGTTAGCTCTCTATAATATTGCTGGGCCTCATACAATCAGGTAAAGATCTCATTAGAAGGGAGGGATTATCTCCCCTGTGCCAAATGGAATTTTTCAAGTAGATTGCTTTTGACTCCACTATGTCAGCCACTTTGGTTGTCTAGCAAAAGCTTTCATAGTCTAACTCTAACTCTTTCCTGAATCTTCAAAATTTTTTTTTAACGTTTTATTTATTTTTGAGACAGGGAGAGACAGAGCATGAACAGGGGAGGGTCAGAGAGAGGGAGACACAGAATCTGAAACAGGCTCCAGGCTCTGAGCTGTCAGCACAGAGCCCGACGCGGGGCTCGAACTCACGGACCGCGAGATCATAACCTGAGCCGAAGTCGGCCGCTTAACCAACTGAGCCACCCAGGCACCCCTTTCCTGAATCTTCAATATGCCAGCCTCCACTATCAGGTTTTGCCAACCCTCCACAATCTCAAGAGTTAATTAAATAAATCTCTATCTACATGCCAACATCCTATTGATTCTGTGTCTCTGGAGAACACATTAATGCAGCTGTTAAGTAGTAATTATCTTTGCCATCTTAGAGTACTTGCGTTTTCAAACAAAAAGATTCCCTACCAACATTTGGCTACTGATGGTTCAGTGAAAATATAATGCCTGGAAATTATAATAAAAGTTATTGTCATCAACAATAGGATACAAAGTATGAACTACACAGTGGTAATCTATGTAGCACATCTGTGTCCACAGATATGCAACACCTACATTCTGAACACTGCAAAACATTGCTGAGAGAAATTTAAGAAGCCTAAAAAATACCATTTTCAAGGGGTCAGATGATTTTGTTAAGATGTCAACTCTCTCCAATCTGATCTATAGATTCAACACCAACCCAGAAAAGAAACCTGCCACGCATTTTAAAAAAAGAATTTGACAGGTTTATTATAAAAGTCATGTGAAAATGCAAAGGGCTAGAGTATGAAAAAAAATTGAAAAACAAGAATAAAGTTGGAGGATAAGCAGTACCTTTTTCAAGACTAATTATAAATTCACAGCAACCAAAACAGTGTGGTATTAGGATGAAACTATAAATGTATATCAAAGGAACAAAATGAAGAGTCCAGACACAGACCTACACATATATGGACAACTGGGTCTTGACAAAGGTACAAAGACAATACAGTGCAGAAATGATAGTCTTTTCAACAAATGGTGCTGGGACAAGTGGTTCTCCATATGCACAAATACCATTTGTGATCCATGTATTGCATCATATAAAAAAGTCAAGTAAATATGAATCACAGACCTAAATATAAGGCTAAAAGTATAAAACTTCCAGAGGAAAATCCAAGAAAAAGTCCCTTGTGACCTCGAGTTAGCTGAATATTTTGTAGATATGGTATCAATGTCAAAGTCAAACCATAAAAAAACACTCTAACCTCTTTTTTTTTCCTTCCCCTCCTCCATGGGTTTCTGTTAAGTTTCTCAGGATCCACATAAGAGTGAAAACATATTGAAAAAATAGATGCTCTAAAAAGTAAAAACAAAACAAAACAAAACAAAACAAAAAACTGTTTTTCCAAAAATAACTGTTGAGAGAATTAAAATGCAAACCACTGACTTGGAGAATATATTTATAAATCATACATCTGATAAAGGATTTGTAACCAGAATGAAAAAAATCTCACAAAGGTTAATCAAAAGAAAACAAACACTCCAATAAATAAGTCGGCAATATATTTGAGAAGATGTTTCACTACACATCTGACCATATCAAGACATGGCAGGGTGTAGAATATGGAACTCTCATACAGTGTTTATGGTAATGAAAAATGGTGTGACTGTTGAGGAAAACAGTTTGTCAGTTTCTAACAAGATTACATTTATAACTCTTGTAAGTAAATATACTTAAGTTTAGAGAAAGAAAGCATAAGTCCAAGCAAAAACTTATATCTAACTGTTTGTAGCAGCTGTAGTTATAAGACCTCCAAGTTGGAAACAACCCAAGTATCCATTATCAGGTGAATGAAAGATGAAATAGTGGTGTACCTATATAATGTAATATTAGTCAACAATAAAAAAGAAAATTTATACATGCACAAAATGATAAATCTACAGATAATTAGGTGAAGGGAAAGAGGACTGACAAAAAGACATATATAATTCCATTAAAATAAATTTATAAGAATGGAACTTTATCCATAGTGACAGAAGAACAGTGTTTACCTGGGGATAGAGTAGCGTGAGATGGAGACAGAGGCTGGAAAGAGGCAGATGAAGGCATTATCAATAGGCAAAGAAGCTTTTTGAAGTGATGGATATGGTCTACCTTGACTGTAGTACTAGATTCACAGGAACATAGATATATCAAAACTTCTGAGAGCATATATTTTATATATGTAGTATATGTATATCAACCATACCTCAATGAAGTATTTGACATATATTTATATATTTATAATTCTCTGATGTTTTTAAATAAATTGGGTTAAATATTCCCATGACTATGTTCTTATAGTATTACCAGACCCGCACTACGTTTATCAAACTGGTCTACAGTACATACAATCAAAGTAGAAACAAACATTTCCAATTAAATTTATCCAAATGTATAGAGAAAGTTGAGTTTCCTTTCCTTTTCAAGTACAGAAATAAAAATATTATGTTTTAGAAAGATAATGATATTCAAGGGAACTGGATATTTTATGGGAAGGGGCTGAGTAGCATTGCAATTATCCAAACTCTATGGTAATAAATATATTTTTTACATATTAAAGTTTAGGGGCGCCTGGGTGGCTCAGTCAAAGTTAAAGCGCCCGACTTTGGCTCAGGTCATTATCTCTCTGTTCATGAGTTCAAGCCCTGTATCGGGCTCTGTGCTGACAGCTCAGAGCCTGGAGCCTGCTTTGGATTTTCTGTCTCCCTCTCTCTCTGCCCCTGCCCCACTCACATTCTGTCTCTCTCAAAAATATATAAACATTTAAAAGAAAAATTTAAAAAAATATATTAAAGTTTAAGGGGAGTAAGAGTAATAGGCTTCCAGTTTAGGAATGAATAAGACATGAGGATAAAAGGTACAGCATAGGCAATATGGTATGGTAACAGTGTTGTATGTTGAAAGATTGTAGCTACACATGTGGTGAGCATAGAATAATTTATACAGTTGCCAAATCTCTATCCTGTACACCTGAAATTAATGTAACATTGTGTGTCAAGTATATTTCTATAAAAATATATTAAATTCTAGTCACTGACATTCCAAACTAACATATGGAGAGTTTCTGACCCTTTAAATTTTTTATTATGTGGTTGAAAAATTGGGGCACCAGAGAAAAATCTACCTTGCAATGTTAAATTACTAAGAAGATTTAACAACTACACATTTCCAAACCCATCTATGAGATATATGGTAATTGAGAATTATTATGCATATGGTAAGGACAACTTAATTTTATTTATTGCAAATGCATATTAAAGACGTATGCTTTGTCCAACAGGACATTTTATTACTTTTCAGCAATAAAAGACATCTCTAAGATGGGCCTCAGGGCAACTAAACAGCATGTAGCTTCTGATGGAAGGAAATTCCATCTGCTAAGCCTCTTCTCCCATGATGAGATCAAAGCTGCTACTCTAATTTCAGACTAGTATTGAATGTCACAGGAGCTATTCATCATGTTTTTGTTCACATCTATGAACTCACTTGAGCCTGAGTTCATATATAACAAGAAATATGAAGTATTGGGCTCTCCTGAGGATTGTTGCCCTTGAATCTGGAGTAGAAGCTTCAGCCATCAGGGCAGAGATCCCCAGAACTTGCCATATTCAGGCACCTGACTGATGAGGGAAATAAAGGCAAGAGAAATGTTGCTTAAATTAAATCTACTTACCGCTTGCAGCTCACTGATAGTTACCTAAAACAGCATGACCTTCCTCAAGGAATTCATGGCTGCATTAGTGCCTTAATGTTTATGTTTTAACAGCTAGTCCCTCAAGGTCCTGAAAGTCTTGCTTCCAAATATCTTAGAGACTTACCCTGACTAACTAAAAATATATATAATAAGTCATTTCTCACAATCCCAAAGCAGCTCTTTCTGTCCATGGGTCTTGTCCCTGTGCTATAATAAAATCACCTTTTTGCACCAAAAATGTCTCAAGAATTTTTTCTTAGCCATTCTCTCAAGAACCCAAAATTTCATAATTTCATCACTGATGAGCTCGGCCATTATCAAGAAAAGCTTCACAGGGAGAGACATATCCAGATATCACTATGCTTTACTAGTGTAACTATGTTCCCAAAACTATGCTAGGCTCTAGGTAGTGACAGTGACACAGTTACAATTGGTCCTAAGGACCACATGTTATAATGGACTTCTGATCAGTCCTTTTGCTTCTCTTTTCCTCACCTATCCATTAACAACAAAGTTGAAAATGAGTAAGAAGTGGCCTGAATTTATACATGATCTCGCAGTAACCACAGGGCCATGGGCTTGCTCCTGTGTATCACTGACTATCCTCAAGAGATCCTGTGGGTAAAGCATTCTCATCACTGTTTTGCAGAGGGAGAATCTGGGCCTCAGAGTGGTTACTCCCATGCTCTTACCTTTAGAGGACAGTACCTCCAGGACACCACTGGAGTAGGACCCACACTCACTGAGGCCAGGTGAGATCCCAATGGGTTTACCTATGAGACAGCTTAAGCATCAATCCCCCAAACAGGAAAGAGGACCAAGGGTCTAGACCCTTTGTCTCCTTATACCCCAGGGTGGATCAGTCCCTTTGGCAGGAACCCACACCTTTAGCTGAGTACCAAACACCTGAGGGCTGGTCCCTGCAAGCTCCATCAGGCAAGCCTGTATCCTAAAAAGTCATCACAATTGCCATGTTGATGTCAGCTTTCTGTGGCAACCATGGAACACACAGTGCCTCTCCACTTGGGAAATGCCTCCGCACAATCATTCCTGCCTTGGCCTTTCTCTGAAAGCAGAACACCTTTAGTCTTCAGGCCACTGCATTAGAAAGTATGGTAATTTAGAGGCTCTAGTCAATGACTTGGGAAGTTGGAACAAAGAAAGCCCTCAATGTCAGGAATTTTGTTTGCCTTAAAAAGACAGTAGAGGAGTATTTCCAGTACACAGACCTCTAAGGAAATATCCTAGGTTCTGGGAGATGAGGTAGCTCTTGGAAGGAGAACATGGAAAATCAATGTCAAGATGAGAAGTTATCCATCTGTGGCAAAAAACTAAAAGATTGTCTAGAGTCATGTCACTGAATCATCTAGATAAATAAACAATATATTGATATATATCATTTAAGAAGTCTCAGGACACCTGAGGTAGGCAGGTCTAAACTATTATAATCAGTTAGTATGCCAAAACCTAGTCAATTAAACCATACCTTCGTTTTTCCTTAGAAATCGTTATCCTTTTCTGATATTTTCATCAGATCTAGGTGCTTCCACATCCAGACATATCTAACTTCTACACACTTGCTTCTTTATCTAGAGGACCACTTGCTTGATTAATGAGGTTGGAAGGACAAATGGGTTGCACAACCAAGGTGTGTGTTGGATGCTGGTTTGTGGAAACACACCCTTAATGCCCCTGTTAATCACTACTTTAAGAATATACAAATCTTGACTTACCTGTATATTCCCATCAAGCAGGATATGTAGAGAAGCATGTTGTTCAGTGTTCAAGGTCAGGGTCTCTGGGCATGTTCAGCACCATACATCTCCTTTGCAATGAAGAATTTTCACGTGGCCACTCTTGATCTTGTAATATTGATCGTGCAAGGAGGGAAAAGGCTACAGATCATTGATAGGCTAGTTGCTACACTATAAAAGTTTGCTGCATGTAGATCACAGCAATGTATGCTTTATCCAGTCGGCCACTTCTGGATTCCTTGTACTAAAGCCACCCCCAGATCTGTCTCAATTGCTATCTGTGAGTCATTTTTTAAGTCTCACTGAGCCATCACCCACCCTTGGCTTAGAGTCTGTTGGGGTGTGATGAAGCATCAGGCTCTGTCCCTTCAAAACACTTCTAGCAACCTGCCCTTGTGGAGCATTTTTATTCTTCTCCCTCAGGGATGGGTCTAAAAATACATCTGTGGGAGATGCAGGAGAGAAGCATCAAAGGAAAAGACTTCAAACGGGAAGGGCAGGAAGAAGGTGCAAGACCTTAGAACATGTTTACATAGCTGAATGCCACTGCTGCTTGTAAGGAATGCCTAGAGCCATTAACATCAGTGGGATCATCCTTCACATCTGACCCTTCCTAGTGATACAGAAACCAATTAACTCAAAATTCAAACTTGAAAAGCTAAACCGTTAGATTGACATACTTGCTTAGCTGATTTTATGCACATAGTCTTTAGCAATTATCCTAATAAAAAGAAGCTTCATTCTGGAATCGGGGCCTCATTCCGACTGGAGTATGAGGACCTTCACTTAACTGCACTTTGCTGACTCATCTTTTGCAATTCCTGCATACTCCCTGCAACATTTGGCACAGAGAGCAGGGTGTGGCGCGGCAGTCTTCCAGACTACTTCAGTTTCCAGTTGCAGAGGACGAAAACGGAACGGTAGGACAGGTAAGTCCGGGCTTTGGGATAGTGAAGGATGGGAAACTCCCAGTCTCATGATCATGAAGCTTACTCTAAATTACTTCGTACTTTATTGCAAAGTTCAGGAGTAAAAGTGAAAAGGGGAACTTTTGATGAGCTCTGGTACTTGGTTAAAAAACATTGCTATTAGTTTAACCCTTCTGGAAAAAAAATCTTTTAAACCTTAAAAAATGGAGATTAATTATAAAAACGCTTACACGCGCTCATCAAAATGGACATATCATTTCTTTAAAAGTTTGGTCTTTATGCTCTTTAATTGAGATGGCTTTACAGCCTTTACAGTCTGACTAAGAACAAAATGTAAGTTCACCTAAATTAAAAACTCATCAAGAAGAAGGAGATGAGTTGGATTTTACATCTGATAGTTGTGAGGATGAATCTTCTTCTGAAGAAATCAAGGCTACAGCACCTGAGGAAGATACTTTACAATAATGGCCTCTGTCGCCACCCACAAATGATTACTTGGAGGCTACTGCCCTCCCTTATAATAAAGTATACCGCCCCTTTACCTGAAAATACAAAAATTACTACTTATGTTGAACGAAAGACTGCCTATCCAGTCACTTCCAATCCTTTTTCTAATGACAAGCCTCACATAATAGCTCCTTCCAAGGAACATGAGGGCCCTATCATTCCACCTCTGATGGGAGAGTTGATAAAGGCTAAAGAAGAAGGAGATTTAGAATTGATACAACAGGTATCAGAGATATTTCCAGTAACTCTGAATGCTTTTCCACCAAATGCACAATATCCTAATGGAGGCTATAATGCTGAATACTCTCAGATCCCTGTAAAATTTTTTGAAAGATCTTAAAATGGCATTAACTCTCCTTATACGCAGGGCTTACTTTCAGCATTTGCTGACACCGAACGCTTGATTCTTAAAGATTGGGAAATGTTGGCCAGAACTGTTTTATCCCGTGCTGAATATTTACAATTTATGACTTGGTGGGAAGATCAAGCTAAGATTCATGGGGAAAGAAACGTTCATGATAATATTCCTATTGACAAGGAACAACTTTGTGGACAAGGACAATATTCTCAACTAAGAGATCAATGTGGTTTGAGTGATCAAGCAATACAACAAGTAATACAACAATTGGTGTAAGATGTCTTGGCAACGTATAGCTACCCCAGGGGAGGTTACCCCCTCATTTGCAAATGTTAAACAGGGACATAGTTAACCTTATGTTGACTTTGTAGCAAGATTAAGAGATGTTTTGGCTAAAACAATTCCTCAAGCAGGCCTAAGGGATTTGTTGCTTCCTATTGTGGCTTATGATAATGTTAATTCAGAATGCCAGTGAGCTCTTCCTGCTATAAGAGTGGCTGTTGGGTCCATGGTTGACTATGTGAAAGCATATGCCGATATTGGTACCCCACTTTACAATATGAACCTCCTCGCTGCTGCTATAAGAGGGACAGACCCTTTTAAATCTAACACCAAATGCTTTGGTTGTGGAAAAAGTGGCCACACGAAAAAAAGACTGTCGAAAAATAAAGGACAAATTTTTATTTATTTATTTATTTTTTCAACGTTTATTTATTTTTGGGACAGCGAGAGACAGAGCATGAACGGGGGAGGGGCAGAGAGAGAGGGAGACACAGAGTCGGAAACAGGCTCCAGGCTCTGAGCCATCAGCCCAGAGCCCGACGCGGGGCTCGAACTCACGGACCGCGAGATCGTGACCTGGCTGAAGTCGGACGCTTAACCGACTGCGCCACCCAGGCGCCCCAAAAGGACAAATTTTTAAAAAAAGATAAGCATAATGTTAATAATACCAGTACTAATAATCTATCTAAATTAATGTCTCCAACTGCTTTATGCCCTCGTTATAAAAAAGGATATCATTGGGCCAATCAGTGCCATTCCCAATATCACAAAGATGGGCATCCTCTTCCACCTCCTAATATTGATCAAAATCAGGGAAACTTCTCACGGGGCCTATCACATGGCCCAACAAACAAAATGAGCTTTTATCCAGCCAGCAATGGGTCTCAACACCACAACATCGACAGGTCACAGACCTCCGTCATGCAACAACTGGGAGTGCTGCTTAGATCTCCCTGCTATAGACTCAGTTGTTTTACAGCCTTCCTTGGGTGTCGTTACAGTTAGAACAGGAATCTATGGACCTTTGGGAAAAGGCACAGTAGGCCTTACTTTTGGACGGAGTAGTCTTACACTTAAAGGTATTCATGTGCATCCTGGTGTTATTGACTGTGATTATGAAAATGAAATTCAAGTTATGATACCGGCCAGTAACCCTTATACTATTCAACCAGGAGATAAAATTGCTCAATTACTTATTCTTCCTTATATAGAGGGCCAAAGCAATCCTGTTACCAGAACTGGAGGTTTTGGCAGTACTGGAAAACAACTATATTGGCAAACTTTTTTGAAAGATCTTCGCCCCAAAATACATCTTAAAATTAATAATAAATCTTTTATAGGATTACTAGACACTGGAGCTGACGTTGCCATCATATCTGAAAAGTTTTGGCCTTCATCTTGGCCTGTTGAGAACATACCTGTAATTTTTACAGGACTTGGCTCCTTAGGGGGAATAAAAAGAAGTCAACAGATTATGAGATGTGAAGGACCCGAGGATCAGATAACAACTCTTAAACCCTATGTGGCTAACATTGCCATTAATCTGTGGGGTAGAGATTTACTTCAACAGTGGGGTGCATATATTAATATCCCATCCATATCGACTCAAAATAGAAATATAATGTGTGCCATGGGATATGACCCACTGAAGGAATTAGATAAAACTCAACAAGGCAATAAAACACCCCTCGATATTTTTCCCCAAACACAAAGCCACAAGGCTAGGATATCCAAATGTATCCTAGCGGCTCCTGCCAGAGAACAAAAATATGCGCTGTCTTTAAAATGGTTTATTGATGAGCCCATATGGATAGAGCAGCGGCCGCTTTCTCAAGAAAAACTGGCAGCTTTAAAATCTTTAGCTTCTCAACAATTAGAAGCGAGGCATATTGAACCTTCAACTAGTCCCTGGAATTCTCCGGTTTTTGTCATAGAAAAGAAATCTGGAAAATGGAGAATGCTGACTGATCTCCGAGCCATAAATAAAACCATACAACCTATGGGGGCTCTACAGCCTGGCCTTCCAACGCCTGCTGCTATCCCTCGAGATTGGAAAATTATAATTGTTGATCTTAAGGATTGTTTTTTCTCCATTCCCTTAAGCCCTAAAGATTCGGAGAGATTTGCGTTCTCCGTTCCTGTAATTAATCATGAGGAGCCCATAAGCAAATTTCAGCGGAAAGTTTTACCCCAAGGAATATTAAATAGTCCCAGTCTTTGTCAGCTTTTTGTTGCAAAACCTCTCCGATATTTACGATCTCAGTTTCCTCATGCTAAGATCATCCATTACATGGATGAAATCCTATTAGCTTTACCCGAACGACATGATTTACATGCACTCTTTTTAGCAGCTCAGGCAACCCTCTCAAAATATGGCCTCCTTATTGCAGAAGACAAAATTCAATTTGAAGATCCCTTGTTCTATTTAGGTCAAAAATTAGTACAAGATTCAATAATGCCTCAAAATGTTCAAATTCGTAGAGATACCTTGCATACTTTGAATGATTTCCAGAAGTTACTAGGAGACATTAACTGGTAGCGTCCTACTCTAGGTATACCTACTTATCAACTGACTCATCTCTTTGATGTACTTAAAGGGAATTCCAATTTAAATAGCCCTAGGAAATTAACTCCGGAAGCACCCCGAAAATTACAATGGATTGAACAAAAAATTGCTTCCAATCAGCTTACTTGAATTAACTCCTTGCTACCTGTTTCCTTGTTAATTTTACTGTTACCTCATTCTCCTGCAGGAATACTTTGGCAGGCTAATGGAATCTTATATTCTGTAACCTTTAAGCGTTGACCCCCTTCTCTTTCACAGGTGACCTGGCCTGGCACAACCGGGAATCCTCCTAACTTTACTATCTCTCCTTTCAATCCTTTTCTCCACCTCCAGGATACAGATGGGCCAATCTCAAAGCACTCCTCTTTCTCTCCTTGTTGCTAACTTCAGGGATGTTAGAACCAGAGGACAGAATTTGAGTCTAGACATCCGGAGGGGAAAATTAATAACCCTCTGCCGCTCCAAATGGCCAACCTTCAGCGTTGGATGGCCACACGAAGGAACTTTTTGCCTCCCTATAATCGCTAAGGTGAAGTCAAAGATTTTTCTACCGGGTCGCCAGGGGCACCCGGATCAGATTCCCTACATTCTAGTATGGCAAGATTTGGTAGGAAATCCACCCCCTTGGTTGGCCCCCTTCTTGTCATCAGGAGCATGTAAGGCCCTTGCCATGCGGCCCGCAGACCCCCCAAAGCCAAAGACGCCATCTGCACCCTTGTATCCCATATTGCCCGATAGTCAGGACCTACTATCCCTAGACCCTCCATCCTATCATCCCCCTCCCCTCGTACCCCGGGCCCTGCCCGCAGCAGCCGCCCCACCAGTCGCCCCGCTAGTTGCCCCCCAGGGGAACCGGGAGGATGGGAAGCGGCAGCTGCACCGGAACCAGGAGGACGGGAGGCAGCAGCCACACCGGGCCCCATTGAAAACGAAACCAACCACAAGGGGCCAGCCGGCCGAACCCGCGGGCGCACCCAGCGTGAGCCAAACCCTTGCCTCCCCGACTCCACCGTGGCCCTACCCCTGCGGGAAATAGGACCCCCAGATGAAACAGGCAACCCCCGACTCCAGTATTGGCCCTTTTCCACCAGTGACCTGTACAACTGGAAAACACAGAACGCTCGATTCTCTGATAACCCTAAAGACCTAATAGCTCTTTTAGACAGTGTCATGTTCACCCACCTGCCCACCTGGGACGACTGTCAGCAGCTCCTCCGCATCCTGTTCACTACAGAGGAGCGAGAGAGGATCCAATTAGAAGCAAGCAAGCTGGTTCCCGGAGACGACGGTCAGCCGACATCTAACCCTGACCTCATTAATGCGCCTTTCCCCCTAACCAGACCTCCACAGGATGAATGGGACTACAACACGGCAGAAGGTAGGGGAAGGCTACTCATTTATCGCCAGACTCTGATGGCGGGTCTCCGGGCAGCAGCTCGCAAGCCCACCAATTTGGCTAAGGTATATTCGGTCGTACAGGGAAAGACAGAGAGTCCAGCTGCTTACTTAGAGAGACTAATGGAAGCCTTTAGACAGTTTACCCCCATGAATCCAGAAATCCCTGAGAACCAGGCTGCTGTCGTTATGTCCTTTGTAAATCAAGCAGCTCCTGATATTAAAAAAAAAAAAAAAAACAAAACAAAACAAAAAAAAAAACCTCCAAAGGCTAGAGGATTTAGAAGGTAAACAGATCCAGGATCTGCTCCGTATAGCACAACGGGTCTACAACAACAGGGACGCCCCAGAAGAGAGACACAATACCAACCTATCGTTACTGAAACATTTGAATCAGACACATAAGACCCAAGATTGGCTCTTGAGGCACCAAAGAAAGTGGGGAATGAGAGACTAAAGAAAAATCATCAGGTGTACCCACAACCGCAAGGAAAAGACCCCCCCCCTTCTCCGCCCTTCCTGGAACCAGCCAGGGCGTGCCTGGTTGTGGTTTGACCTAAAGGCGGGAACCAATCAAGTTCTGCTGAGTGTTCAAATTTAAATGTCAACCAATAACAGCTCTGTAACCTCGAAAAATCCCTAACTTCCCCATAACCTGTTTGTGCCTGCCTATAAAAGTGCTGTAAAAACCTCGCTCGGGGCCTCTTAGCGTCACCGGCAACGAGTGTGCGTAGGTCCGGGTTCGAACCTGTAATAAACGACCCTTGCCGCTTGGCTTTGACTCTGGACTCTGGTGGTTTGTTTTCGGGGATCTCTCGAATCGGGGCATATCATACTCACATACGATCTCATTCTGGCCTCCCTGGCCCCTTAGCAGAAGGGAACGCTATAGTGGATTCCTTATTGGCAACTCCTGTTATTACAGCACAAGATTTTCACAATCCGACTCATATTTTTTTTTTAATTTTTTAAAGTTTATTTTATTTTTTGTGACAGAGAGAGACAGAGCATGAACGCAGGAGGGCCAGAGAGAGAGGGAGAGAGGAGACAACCTGAAATAGGCTCCAGGCTCTGAGCTGTCACCACAGAGCCCGACGTGGGGCTCGAACTCACAGACTGCGAGATCATGACCTGAGCCAAAGTCAGACTCTCAACCTACTGAGCCACCCAGGCGCCCCTGCAATCTGACTCATCTTAATGCTAAAGGCTTAAGTAAACGCTTTTCTATTTCCCTTAAACAAGCTAGAGAAATTATCACACACTGCCCCACTTGTGGGCCTATTGTCATTCCTCTGTACTCTCTGGGCGTTAATCCCAGAGGTCAACAACCTAATGATTTATGGCAAATGGATGTTACTCATGTTCCACAACTTGGTCGCCTTGCATATGTACGTGTATCAATAGACACGTATACTGGTTTTATATGGGCTACACCTTTGTCAGGAGAAAAAAATGGCCCATGTTATTCAGCACCTTTTAGAAGCATTTGCCACAATGGGACTCCCCCGGAATCTTAAAACTGACAATAGCCCCGCTCATACTTCTCACACTTTTCTTATATTTTGCCAAAAATGGGGCATTCATCATACTACAGGCATTCCTTACAATCCACAAGGTCAAGGTATTATTGAACGTGCTAATCGTATATTAAAAACCATGTTACGAAAACAAAAACAGGGGGATATGGCCTTGAATCCAAAGAATCAATTAATGAAAGCATTATTTACGCTTAATTTTCTGGATTTAAGAGTTGAACAAGAGCTCACCGCAGCTGTAAAACATCACACAGCTTCTAATACCAGATCCCTTTCACAACCAATATTTTGGAAAATGATAATAACCAATGGTTCCCTGGGCATGTTAAATCGTGGGGTTGGGGATTTTCTCTTGTAGCCACAGATAATGGAGATACCTAGCTCCCAGCCCGGCAATTAAAACCACAATATGAACAGATGGGTGAAGAGAAAAAGAGTCGATAATTTTCAACCACTGGAGAAAGATAGGGAAGAATTAAGCCTCAAACGAGAAATAAAAAGAAGAACCAAAAAAACAATGAAAGCCAAACCTCCGACATGGGGACAGATGAAGAAGATGACTCTAGAAGCAGAACAGATCCTCAAAAAAAACAGGAACACCTAAGACTTCTACTACTCTGTTTATTGCCATGGTATCAGTTCTTATTTTAACCGTGAGTACTAAAGAGAATCACACATATTGGGCTTATATTCCAAATCCACCTCTTAATAGATTAATTACATGGGATGATCCCTCTTTCCCAGTTTATGTAAGTGATTCAGTCCGGTTGCCTGAACCTTATGATAATAGAGGCCCATTTAAACCAGAAGAAGAAGGAAAAATAATCCCTGAATATTCTGTAGGTGCAGATGGGCCACTTATATGCTTTGGAATAGGTGAACACTGTGTTACATTTCGTTCACAGGCATGGATAGCAAAAATAACCAATGGGACTAATGTCTCTATATTGTATTTACTACAGGGAGTCTCCATGAGAACTCAGAGAATTACATATGCTCACCCTCCTAAATTGCCTCGATGTCAATTAAGAAAGGTTATAAATCCTGAGGAATGGGTTAATTGGGAGCTCTGTAGAGGAGAGGTTGGCAGAGTTCTTCTTAATACTTCCAAAGGAAGCATCCTTAATTGGGCCTCCGTAGGATCTGCTCAGACCAAATACTCCAAAAGAGAGCTCCGATGGTGTCGATATCAAGACGACATCATTTCAGATGTAACATCTGAACCCATTGTATGGCATGAAGGAGCGATGACTCCCCCCAGCCCACGTTTACCTGATGGACCAATTCATTCAGAACTCTGGAAAATTGGTACTGGATTATTAGGCATGACCACTTGGAAAGGCCACTTAATGAATATTTCAAATAAATTCTCCATCTCTTTTAGAATCAATGAGACTCATAAAATTCAAGCATGTGTCAGACTTCCTTTTCTGTTTATGTTAGGCATGCCTCATTGGGACCTTGATAACAATCTTCTTACTTGCCATAATTGTTCTTTTTATACTTGTCTTAATTCTACTATTTCTTTTAAATAGTAGGAAAGACAAAGCTTATATATCCCTAAGGCACGAAATGGGGTTTGGATGCTTGTAATCATGGATTGGTCTTGGCAACACTCCCCTGAAATGTATCTCATAGATGAACTATTGAAACGTCTTACACTGCACCCGATGGTTTGTAGCTTTACTGGTAACTGCTGTACTTGGGATTATAGCTATTACAGCTACAGAAGCAATAGCTGGTTTTGTGCTGCATCAGACTGTACAAACCACTCACTTTGTACAAAACTGGCATCTAGATTCAGAAAGGCTGAGGAACAGCCAACGGCTGATTGATAGCCGAACAGAGAGCCAATTATCTGACTTGTAGCAAGCTGTTCTTTTTCTAGGAGATCAATTGATTAGTTTACAACAACAGATAAAGCTTCAATGTGATTGGAACATAACCACCTTTTGTGTCACCCCCCTCCCCCATGTATATAATCAATCTAAGATCTCATGGGACCTGGTGTGTCAACACCTTCTTAATCAAGGTAACACCTCTGCTGATATAGCTCAATTGCAAAAGGAATCTATGAAACATTCAAAAATAAAACTGAGATGATTTCTGGTGCTCCTTCTCTATCTGACATAACTAATCAAATCTCGGAATTGAATCAAATGAATTATATAAAACACAAGCTTATCTGAGTGTGGTATTTTTATATTAATCTTTGTCTTATTACTTTGCATATACCTAGTCTGGAGAAGAGGACAGCAACGAAGCTGAGATTATGCCTCACAAGCCTCTGTCTTTGCCCTCCAACTTTGCAAATGAAAGAAAAAGGGAGAGATGTGGGAAATGCAGGAGGGGAGCATCAAAGGAAAAGACTTCAAAAGGGAAGGGATGAAGCAGGTACAAGGCCTTAGGACATGTTTACACAGCTGAAGGCAGCTGCTGCTAGTAAGGAATGCCTAGAGCCATTAACATTTCCAGGGCTGGATCCTCTTTCACACCTGATCCTACCAGTGATATAGAAACCAATTAACTCAAAATTCAACCTTGAAAAGCTAAACCAGGGGCCAACATGGTGGAGAGACAGGGGGATTCATACATCCCAAGTCTCTCAAACAAAGAAGTGTAGAAGCCAAAGGAGTTTAAACACCAGATCCTGGGAGGAAAAGAAACTGAATCTACTAGGAAGGAAACGGGAAAGCTGGAAGAAAGATAGGTGGGTAACTGCAAACTGGGGGAGATAAAAAAGGCTGCATGGGCATGGAAGGGAGGGACCCCCTTCTTCAGAGAGACAAAGGGAAGAGAAAGAGTGGTTAGGGAAGTGCAGGACCATAGCCAGACAGGAGGAGGACCTCGGACTGAGACTGAGAGGGATCCGATCTCTAACAGTGGGGCTTTCTTTTGACTGGGGTTGGCTCCTTGTTCGAGCACCTGGGGAGAAGGGAGCCAGGCCTTGGGTGCGGTTATAGGTCAGAGACTCAGTCTGCAGCTGGAGAAAGTGGTTCCCTCCCTGGAGGGGTGAGTGATAGCACAGAACCTGCCTGTGTCGGCCACCCCCAGGTGCAGTGTCTGGGCAGAGGGCACAGTCTGCAGGAGGATAAGGCCAACGTTTCCCTGGAGTGCTGTGGGAAAAGACAAAGCCTGCCTGCGTCTGCCACCCCAGGGACTCTCAGTGAGGGCAGTGGCTCTCAGTCCGCAAGAGGAGAAGTTGGTCCTCCCTTTAGTGTGACAGCACAAAGCCAGCCAGGACCACATATCGCTGCACGGGGAGGTGCTTCCCCAGCACCAGAGTGCATGGAGTGGGACTTTGAATCCTAGCCAAGCACAGGGTCAGGGGAATTGGTGGAGCAAGAAGGACCACCCCTGTCTGCGGCCGTGGCACAGTGAGGACGACTCAAACAGATTCCACCGGGTCTGGCTTCGTGGAAAAGAGACAGGGAGATCACCATTCCCCTGCCACACCATGACCATCACCAAGGCAGGGCCTCAGGGATCATTCCCAAGGACCATAGTGGAGGTGGGTCCAGAAAATGCCAAACCACGCCCCCTTACCCTGGGTAACTGCATATCTACCAGAGAGGCACAGACCCTGAGGACAGCTACTACCTATAAGTGATGCAGCATTGCCTGGATTAACTCTAGGTCAATTCTGGACATATAGATATATTCTCCCACCCCACACCACCCCTATTTCTCCTCCTTATCTCTTCCCTCCCCTAGGCTGGCTACTCTGGTTATTGGACTGTCTGAACAGGCATATTTAATCCATTGTCTTGATACATGTTCTACACCTCCTTCTTTACACTCCATTCTCTCTCTTGAAATAATTAAGCCATATAGTTTCTCTGTGTGGGCAATTTTATCTTCATTTGATTTTCATTTCCCCGTTTCATTTTCATATTTATTTTCCTTTCTCTCTCTCTGGATTAAGGCTTTTAGACTCTCTTCCTAACCAATGATTATTCCCCCCCCGCCCCCACCTTCTGTCATTTCTCTGTATGTGCTCTTCCAACAGCACTACCTCCACCCTCTTCTTTACTTGTAGTCGGTGTTTTTGAGTTTTTTGTTTTTAGTCTTTAGGTTTTTGTTTTTGTTTATTTCTTTGTGTTATTTGTGTGTGCATTTTTGTCTCCTGTTTGTCCATCTGTTTTCCTTTACAGGGCTACTCCAAGGAACAAATCAAAGCACACCAGGTGGAGCGTACAAAATATTACTACGAGTAGGGTAATAAAATAACCAAAGTCACAAAAAGAGGGAGCAAGGAACAACCCCGAAAAAATACCTCTTGAAGGGCCAGGCCCTGGAAGATGTATGACCTCCTTTAAAATAGCAGTGTTTGGGGCGCCTGGGTGGCGCAGTCGGTTAAGCGTCCGACTTCAGCCAGGTCACGATCTCGAGGTCCGTGAGTTCGAGCCCCGCGTCAGGCTCTGGGCTGATGGCTCAGAGCCTGGAGCCTGTTTCCGATTCTGTGTCTCCCTCTCTCTGCCCCTCCCCCGTTCATGCTCTGTCTCTCTCTGTCCCAAAAATAAAAATAAACGTTGAAAAAAAAATTAAAAAAAAAATAGCAGTGCTCACAGGTGCAGAGCACACAAGCTTTTAAAATGCATAAGGGACAGAAAATTAGCCAAAATGACTAAGCGGAAGAATTCACCTCAAAAGAAACTCCAGGAGTAGCAACAGCTAACGAATTGATCAAAACCAATTTAAGCAATACTCATAAAATTAATTGCTGGGCTTGAAAAACCATAGAGGACATCAGAGAATCTATTGTTACAGAGATCAAGGGACAAAAGAATAGTCATGATGAATTAAAAATGCTATAAATGAGGTACAAAATAAAATGGAGGCAGCCATAGTATGGATTAAAGAGGCAGAGGAAAGAATAGGTGAATTAGAAGATAAAATTATGGAAAAAGAGGAAGCTGAAAAAAAGAAAGATAAAAAAAATTCAGGAGTAGGAGGGGAGAATTAGAGAACTCAGTGAAGCAATCGAATGGAACAATATCCGTATGATAGGAATTCCAGAAGCAGAAGAGAGAGAGGAAGGAGCTGAAGGTGTACTTGAACAAATCATACCTGAGTACTTCCCTGACCTGGTGAAGGAAACAGGCATTGAAATCCAAGAGGTACAGAGAACTCCCTTCAGACATAACTTAAATCGATCTTCTGCATGACATATCATAGTGAAACTGATAAAATACAAGGATAAAGAGAGAATTCAGAAAGCAGCTAGGGATAAACAGGCTCTAACTTACAAGGTAGACATATAAGGGTAGTAGCAAACCTATCTACTGAAACTTGGCAGGCCAGAAAGGAATGGCAGGAAATCTTCAATGTGATGAACAGAAAAAATATGCAGCCAAGAATCCTTTAACCATCAAGTCTTTCATTCAGAATAGAAGGACAGATAAAGGTTTTCCCAAACAAAAAATCAAGGAATTCATCACTAAACCAGCCATACAAGAGATCCTAAGGGGGATTCTGTGAGTGAAATGTTGCAAGGACCACAAAGTACCAGAGACACCACTACAAGCATGAAACCTATAGATATCACAATGACATTAAACACATATCTTTCCATAATAACACAGAATGTAAATGAACTAAATGCTCCAACCAAAAGACATAGGGTACCAGAATGGATAAAAAACAAGACCCATCTATTTGCTGTCTACAAGAGACTCATTTTAGACCTGAGGACACCTTCAGATTGAGAGTGAGGGGATGGAGAACTATTTATAATGCCACTGGAAGTCAAAAGTAAGCTGGAGTAGCCATACTTATATCAGACAAACTAGACTTTAAATTAAAGGCTATAACAAGAGATGAAGAAGGGCATTATATAATAATTACAGGGTCTATCCATCAGGAAGAGCTAACAATTATAAATGTCTATGCACCGAATACAGGAGCCCCCAAATATATAAAACAAGCGATCACAAACATAGCAACCTTATTTATAAAAATGTGGTAATTTCAGGTGACTTTAATACCCCACTTACACCAATGGATAGAACATCTAGACAGAGAATATATAAAGAAACAAGGGCCCTGAATGATATATTGGATTAGATGGTCTTGACATATATTTAGAACTCTGCATCCCAAAGAACAGAATATACTTTCTTCTCCAGTGCACATGGAATGTTCTCCAAGATAGATCACATACTGGGTCACAAAAAAGCCCTTCATAAGTATAAAAAAAATGAGATCATACCATGCACATTTTCAGACCACAATGCTATGAAACTTGAAATCAACCACAGGAAAAAGTCAGGAAAACCTCCAAAAGCCTGGAGGTTAAAGAATACCCTACTAAAGAATGAATGGGTCAACCAGGCAATTAGAGAAGAAATTTAAAAAATGTATATGGAAACAAATGAAAATGAAAAGACAACAATCCAAACACTTTGGGACGCAGCGAAGGCAGTCCTGAAAAGAAAATACATTGCAATCCAGGCCTATCTCAAGAAACGAGAAAAATCCCAAATACAAAATCTAACAGCACACATAAAGGAAATACAAGCAGAACAGCAAAGACACCCCAAACCCAGCAGAAGAAGGGAAATAATAAAGATCAGAGCAGAAATAAACAATATAGAATCTAAAAAAAAACTGTAGAGCAGATCAATGAAACCAAGAGTTGGTTTTTTGAAAAAATAAACAAAATTGATAAACCTCTAGCCATGCTTCTCAAAAAGAAAAGTGAGGTGACCCAAATAGATAAAATCCTGAATGAAAATGGAATTATGACAACCAATCCCTCAGAAATACAAGCAATTTTCAGGGAATACTACGAAAAATTATATGCCAACAAACTGGACAACCTGGAAGAAATGGACAAATTCCTAAGCACCCACACACTTACAAAGCTCAAACAGGAAGAAATAGAAAACTTGAACAGACCCATAACCAGCGAAGAAATTGAATCAGTCATCAAAAATCTCCCAACAAATAAGAGTCCAGGACCAGATGGCTTCCCTGGGGAATTCTACCAGACATTTAAAGCAGAGATAATACCTATCCTTCTCAAGCTGTTCCAAAGAACAGAAAGGAAAGGAAAACTCCCAGACTCGTTCTATGAAGCCAGCATTTGTTTGATTCCCAAACCAGCCAGAGACCCAGCAAAAAAAGAGAACTACAGGCCAATATCCCTGATGAATATGGATGCAAAAATTCTCAATAAGATACTATCAAATCGAATTCAACAGCATATAAAAAGAATGATTCACCATGATCAAGTGGGATTGATTCCTGTGGTGCAAGACTGGTTCAACATTCTCAAATCAATCAATGTGATACATCACATTAATAAAAGAAAAGATAAGAACCATATGATTCTGTCAATAGGTGCACAAAAATTATTTGACAAAATCCAGCATCCTTTCTTAATAAAAACCCTCAAGAAGGACAAATAAACTGATCCCATTCACAATTGCACCAAGGATCATAAAATACTCAGTAATAAACCTAACCAAAGATGTAAAAGATCAGTATGCTGAAAACTATGGAAAGCTTATGAAGGAAATTGAAGAAGATACAAAGAAATGGAAAAACATTCTGTGCTCATGGATTAGAAGAATAAATATTGTTAAAATATCAATAATACCCATAACAGCCTACACATTCAATGCAATCCCAATCAAAATTGCACTAGCATTCTTCTCAAAGCTAGAACAAGCAATCCTAAAATTTGTATGGAACCACAAAAGGCCCCGAATAGCCAAAGTAATATTGAAGATGAAGACCAAAGCGGGAGGCACCACAATCCCCGACTTTAGCCTCTACTACAAAGCTGTAATCATCAAGACAGCATGGTATTGGCACAAAAACAGACACAGAGACCACTGGAAGAGAATAGAGAGTCCAGAATTGGACCCACAAATGTGTGGCCAGCTAATCTTTGACAAAGGAGGAAAGAACATCCAATGGAAAAAAGCCTCTTTAACAAATGGTGCTGGGAGAAGTGGACAGCAACATGCAGAAGGATGGAACTAGACCACTTTCTCACACCTTTCACAAAAAATAAACTCAAAATGGATGAAATACCTGAACATGAGACAGGAAACCATCAAAACCCTAGAGGAGAAAGCAGGAAAAGACCTCTCTGACCTCAGCCGTAGCAATTTCTTCCTTGACACATCTCCAAAGGCAAGGGAATTAAAAGCAAAAATGAACTATTGGGACCTCATGAAGATAAAAAAAAAAAAACTTCTGCACTGCAAAGGAAACAACCAACAAAACTAAAAGGCAACCAACGGAATGGGAAAAGATATTTGCAAATGACGTATCAGACAAAGGGTGAGTATCCAAAATCTATAAAGAGCTCACCAAACTCCACACCTGAAAAACAAATAACCCAGTGAAGAAATGGGCAGAAAACATGAATAGACACTTCTCTAAAGAAGACATCCAGATGGCCAACAGGCACATGAAAAGATGCTCAATGTCGCTCCTCATCAGGGAAATACAAATCAAAACCATGCTCAGATATCACCTCACGCCAGTCAGAGTGGCCAAAATGAACAAATCAGGAGACTATAGATGCTGGAGAGGATGTGGAGAAATGGGAACCCTCTTGCATTTTTGTTGGGAAAGCAAATTGGTGCAGCCACTCTGGAAAGCAGTGTGGAGGTTCCTCAAAAAATTAAAAATAGATCTACCCTATGACCCAGCAATAGCACTGCTAGGAATTTACCCAAGGGATACAGGAGTACTGATGCATAGGGGCACTTGTACCCCAATGTTTATAGCAGCACTCTCAACAATAGCCAAATTATGGAAAGAGCTAAATGTCCATCAACTGATGAATGAATAAAGAAATTGTGGTTTATATACAAAATGCAGTACTATGCGGCAATGAGAAAGAATGAAATATGGCCCTTTGTAGCAACGTGGATGGAACTGGACAGTGTGATGCTAAGTGAAATAAGCCATATAGAGAAAGACAGATACCATATGTTTTCACTCTTATGTGGATCCTGAGAAACTTAACAGAAACCCATGGAGGAGGGGAAGGAAAAAAAAAGAGGTTAGAGTGGAAGAGAGCCAAAGCATAAGAGGCTCTTAAAAACTGAGAACAAACTGAGGGTTGATGGGGGGTGGGAGAGAGGGGAGGGTGGGTGATGGGGATTGAGGAGGGCACCTTTTGGGATGAGCACTTGGTGTTGTATGGAAACCAATTTGACAATAAATTTCATATATTGAAAAAAAAACTGAGAACAAACTGAGGGTCAATGGAGGGTGGGAGGGAAGGGGGGTGGGTGATGGGTATTGAGGAGGGCACCTTTTGGAATAAGCACTGGGTGTTGTATGGAAACCAATTTGACAACAAATTTCATATATTGAAAAAAAAGGATTTCAGTGCCTAGAAGTTAATATAAAAAAATATTTATCATGCTAGTGGCACCTGGGTGGCTCAGACAGTTAAGCATCTGACTTTGGCTCAAGTCATCATTTCACTGCTTGTGGGTTCAAGGCCCATGTCCAGCTCTGTGCTGACAGATCAGAGCCTGGAGCCTGCTTCAGATTCTGTGTCTCCGTCTGTCTCTGCCCCTCCCCTCTCTTAAAAATAAATAAACATTAAAAATATTTATCATGTTTGGCACAAAAACACTCAGATCAATGGAACAGAATAGAGAACCCAGAAATGGACCCACAAACATATGGCAAACTAATCTTTGATAAAGCAGGAAAGAATAGCCAATGGAATAAAGACAGTCTCTTCAGCAAGTGGTGCTGGGAAAACTGGACAGTGACATGCAGAAAAATGAATCTGGACTACTTTCCTACACCATACACAAAAATAAACTCAAATTGGATGAAAGACCTAAATGTAAGACAGGAAGCCATCAAAATCCTTGAGGAGAAAGCAGGCAAAATCCTGTTTGATCTTGGCCACAGCAACTTCTTAACACATCTCTGGAGGCAAGGGAAACAAAAGCAGAAATGAACTATTGGGACATAATCAAGATAAAAAGCTTTTGCACAGTGAAGGAAACAATCAGCAAAACTAAAAGGCAACCCATGAAATGGGAAGAGATATTTGCAAATGACATATCAGCTAAAGGGTTAGCATCCAGAATCTATAGAGAACTGATCAAAGTGAACACCCAAAAAATAAGTAATATGTGAAGAAATGGGCAAAAGACATGAATAGACACTTCTCCAAAGAAGACATCCAGATGGCCAACCGACACATGAAAAATGCTCAACATCACTCATCATCAGGGAAATACAAATCAAAACCACAATGAGATACCTGTCAGAATAGCTAACATTAACAACTCAGGCAACAACAGTTGTTGGCAAGGATGTAGAGAAAGAGGATGTCTTTTGCATTGCAGGTGGGAATGCAAGCTGGTGCAGCCAATCTGGAAAACGGTATGGAAGTTCCCTTAAAAAATTAAAAATAGAACTAACCTATGACCCAATTGCACTATTAGGTATTTATCCAAGGGATACAGGTATGCTGTTTCAAAGGGACACATGCACCCCAATGTTTTTAGCAGCACTATCAAGAATAGCCAAAGTATGGAATGTTCATCGATGGATGAATGGATAAAGAAGATGTGGTATATATGTATATGTATATATAGAGAGTATAATTCAGCAATCAAAAAGAATGAAATATTGCCATTTGCAACTACATGGATGGAACTAGAGGGTATTATGCTAAGCGAAATTAGTCAGAGAAAGACAAATATCATGACTTCACTCATATGAGGGCTTTGAGACACAGAACAGATGAACGTAAGGGAAGGGAAGCAAAAACAATATAAAAACAGGGAGGGGGACAAAACATAGACTCTTAAATATGCAGAATAAACAGATAGTTACTGGAGTGGTTGTGGGAGGGTGGATGGGCTAAATGAGTAAGGGGCATTAAGGAATCTACTTCTGAAATCATTGTTGCACTATATGCTAACTAACTTCAATGTAAATTAAAAAATAATAGTTGAAATAAATGTAAGGACATTTGGAGACTAATCACAATATTTGATTTAGAAGGATGTGGGATTAATTAATTTCCACATTTTCTACGTCTGCTAAAAGCTAACTTCATTCTAAATGAGAGGGAAGAAAAGTGAGGGAAAGTACAGAGTATTGTTGGCCACTTTGGATCCTTGAAATCTACTGAGATAATGAAAATGTTTACTAACCCAGCTCCATTTTCCTTCAGAATTGCTTTTAAAGATGTTTTTTTGAACCACTGCCTATCAAACCTAACATTTTGGAAAACCATTTTAAAGTCATTTTCTGAGGATTTTTACCCCCCCATCATGTTTTCTATTTGTTTTAGCAAATATCATAACTTATATAATACAAAATATACCTAATAAGCATATAATTTCTTGATCACTGTATTATAGTAACATTTTTCCTTGCTTATCTCTCTTAGAAGAATCTTTAAGAGCACACATACATAAAATTGAATAGTTATTTCAATGGATTTTTAACTTTTTACATTATAGTCTAAGGCATTCTGGTAACAAATGAATTTAAATTTTATATTTTATATTGCTTTCTGTTTATGATCAATAAATTAGCTTTGGAAATTACATCTGGCTATATGTAGCAACAACTCATGTATTAGAATTATAATTGTACCACCAAAGGACATTGAAACAAGTAAACATGGTCAGAAAAAATAATTATCATGCTAGTTTCCATAACATAAGCAGTTAGTCCTAAATATCATTATGATCATTTCCTAATATATGGTATTTTTATTTCTGTACTGCAGGAGAAAATAGGCACCAATTTTTTCTAAATATTCAGATACATTTCATTGCAAAAGATTATTTTTATTTTAGTTATTTGATAAGACATAGTGTGGGTCTGTTAACACTAGAAGAACATAATCATGGAGATTTTTCACCTGATAAAACTGCATCAGAGAATTATAACTCTGAAAGTGTTGAGGAGTGCAGACATGGACTGTTATTTTTCTCCTGATTAGACTGTGACTATGGATTTTGAGAAAGAAAACCACAGAGTTGGAGTGCCCTTCTCGTCAGGTCATATCTGGGAGGGCATGATATCTATGTGACATCAGTGGGTCACAGGAGATGTTGATCTTCATTTAGGGTTAAGGTGATGTTTGTCTAGTTTCTACAGTGTATAGTTTCTACTTTCCTTTCACCTACTCTTTTCTCTAGAAGTGAAACACTAAGTGTGCACAATGTGAATGTCAGTGATGATGGGGTGGTTGAGTATTGATATTAAACATTCGCACTTGGCTCAATGCTAATTAAACATTTTTACTAAAATGAGTGTGAATTTTGTTTATGGTAGAAATTGTATCCCCTAGAAACTCTACTACTTATGAAATAATTTCAAAAGCATGGTGAGCTATCAAATTAATCTGGGGTAAGAAAAATCTTTACACTTCCTCCTTTCTCCCCTCAAGATATTCACTATCTAGGATGAAATTATGATCATTCCTACACATATCTTTTACTTCAAATGTGAGTTTCCCTAAACACAATATAGGATTGTTTTTTATGTTTTCAGTACACATAGACACACACATACACATAAACACAGTGGTGTGCTCATCCTCCAAGTTTCTAATTTAACATTGTATATGCATGCATCTATTCATATAAATAGTATATGTGTATGTACAATATATATATAGTGCATATATATAATATGTATATGTATAGCATGTATGTGCACACACATATACAGGAAAACTTAATCCTTACCCTCAAGGGAGGACTGTGAGGAGTTCAAGGGGAAACTTCCCTCTAGATCCTAGCACAGTACTTGCTGCATCACCAACAATGGCAAAGTTTGCTGCCTTTCATGCCAAAAGCTCTGAGCTTTAACAGGCATATTGTTTATTTCATTCATTCATTGCTGCTTTTGCTTTAACTATTCTTTCCATCTTATTACTATAGTTTTTAGGTTGTGATTCATTGTCATGTTTTTTAATGGAATGTTTAATTCATTTATTTTTATTTATATTTTATATAGGTTTTTAAATCTTTTTCTCCAGTTTTATTTAGATATAATTGAGATATAACATTGTGTAAATTTAAAACTACAACATAAAGATGTGATATATGTATTTATTGCAAAATGATTACTACCATAATTTTTTAAATGTGTATTTATTTTTGAAAGAGAGAGTGTGAGTTGGCGTGGGGCATAGAGGAAGGGAGATTAGAATATCTGAAGTGGACTCTGTGCTTACAGCAGCAAGCCCGATGGAGGGCTCAAACTCATGAACCTTAAGATCATTACTTAAGCTGAAGTCCAACACTTAACTGATTGAGCCACCAGGCACCCCATACCATAACTAATTAATATTGTTGGCTTATATAGTCATTATTATTATTATTATCACTATTATTATTTTATTTTGAGAGAGAGTGGGCCAACAGAGGAGGGCCAGAGAGAGAGGGAGAGAGAGAATCCCAAACCGGCTCCACAGTGTCAGCACAGAGCCCCGATGTGGGTGAGGCTTGATTTCATGAATCATGAAATCATAACCTGAGCTGAAATCAAGAGTCAGATGCTCAATGGACTAAGCCACTCCTGCTCCCCACATAGTTATTATTTTTGTTCCTTTAATATCTACTGCAACTTTCAAGTATCTAATACACTATTGTTAACTGTTATCACCATGCTATACATTATTACATCCATGAAACCAATTTATCTTTTAGCTGAAGGTTTGTACATTTTGAGCACATGTACCCATTTCTTTTTTTCTTTATTGAGGTGTAATTGACATATAACCTTATATAAGTTTCCAGTGTACACCATAATGATTCTATATTTGTATATTTTGCAAAATGATCACCAAAATAATTCTAGTTAACATGTCACCATCCATAGGTACAAAATCTATTTTGTGATGAGAATTTTAAGATACATTTCTTAGTAACTTTCAAATATGCAATACAATATTATTAATGGTAGTCACCGTGCTAAACATTAAAACCTTATGACTTATTTATTTTATAAGTAGACATCTGTACCTTTTGATCCCTGTCAGCCATTTTGTTCACTCTCCAATCCCTCATATAAATATTTAATCCTTCAAAATGTACCCTGACAGTTGCTTTGGTTACATACTGATATGTTATATCTTCTCTACAATGACTAAATATTTCTCGACATAATCATTTTTAGATTAAGTGAAGTCTGTTAGAATCACCTATTATTAGTGTGATTCTTTTCCCCCCTTGTACCTACCATAGTTTTTGTTTTATGAATAATTTTGCTTTGTAATTAGATATATATATATTAATATCTCACATCTTCCTTGTGAATTTTAGCCTTTACCATTGGAAACTATGATTTCCTTCCCTTTTTAAATTTTTTGATCCTAATTATTCTATCTCTAATACCAAGATTAAGATCCCTTATTTACTGTTATTGGCAATTCTGATACATATTTTCTTGTTGGAAAAAATTTTAACCAATCTGAATTCCTTTGTTTTAGGTTTATCTCTGAAAAAAAAGTACAGTTTTATATCTTCCTACAACAGGCAATTTTAAAATGCTTTTACTAGGTGAGTTAAACACATTTACATTTACTTATAAGATCAATGACATCAATCATTTGAGTTCAGTTATGCCACATTGTTTATAAACTCCTGAAATATTTTTTAATTATTTTTATTTTTTAAAAAATGTTTATTTATTTATTTGTTTTTGAGAGAGAAAGTGATTGGGGGAGGGACAGAGAGAGGGAGAGAGAGAATCTCAAGCAGTTTCCATTCTGCCAGCAGAGCCCAATGTGAAACTTGATCTCAAACTGTGATATCATGACCTGGACCAAAATCAAGAGTCTGACACTTAAACCGACTGAGCCACCCAGGCACCCCTTTGCATTTTTTTAAGTAACCCCTACACCCAGTGTGGGGCTCAGACTCATGACCCCAAGATCAAGAGTTGCACACTCTATATGGGGCACCTGGGTTGCTCAGTAGATTAAGCACCTGACTTCAGCTCAGGTCATGATCTCACAGTTTGTGGATTCCAGCCCCATATTGAGCTCTGTGCTGACAGCTCGGAGCCTGGAGCCTGCTCTGGATGCTTTGTTTCCCTCTCTCTCTCTGCCTCTCCCCCACTCATGCTCTGTCTCTCTCTGTCTCTCAAAAATGAATAAACATTAAAAAATTTTAAAAAAAGATTTGCACACTGTATTGACTGAGCCAGCCAAATGCCCCCTCCCCTGTTTCCTTTTATTGAATATTTAAAATGGTTGTTGTTTTGTTCTAGTGATATTTTTATACTACAGTACTTAATATGCTTGATATGGAAGAAAGTCTTACCAAGGAAGTAAGTTATAGTAATAGTCAAGAAATAAGTCAAGAAAGTCAAGAAATAAGTAATAGTCAATGGTATGAACATGTAATTCACATAATAAGCAATGTACATACTCATTAAACTTTTAAAAGTATCCCAAGTTACAATACATAAAGAATGCAAACTAGTATCCTGACATATCATGCTGAGTGAAAAAGACATGTTGCTTAAAAATATGTAAATTTAATAGTTGGGGAAAAGAATATGTGTAAATGAACATATTTTGTAGACCCGCATTCCTGCCTTTAAAATGTGTCTGACACTGGAGTAGTTAGTTAGTCTTTGTGAGCTTGAACTTAGCCATCTAAAATGGGAACATTGATATTTACCTCAGAGAACTGTTATGAGAAATGAGCAAACCCTTAGATATCATCTGATACATAATGTTTCAGCAAAAAGTGTCTGTTGTTTGCTGTGTTCTTCCACCCACAAAAGACCTATCTTAAAAATGAACATCTAGCGATCCTTCAGACTGAGAAGTGCAAAATATAATGAATATCTATTTATATATATAACAGATAAGCTTTGCTGATATTTATTAATTGGATGAATTACCTGAAAATGGTGAAAATGAATCATATCATCATCTCTTTAATTGATTAACTTATTTTTACGTTTTCTGTTCTTTTTACCTTCCATTTTGACAATGGGATAGTAACTTTCTTTTCAGGGGCAGAATAACAGAGTATAAATATGGGTCTGCCTTACAACAGATTGAAATCAGGAGACGTGAGTCCCAAGTCTGTCTTTGCCTATAGTACTATGGGTAGTCACTTCCCCTGTACTGGCCTTAGCCCTAACACAGAACAAAGATTGCAAACCCAATGGTTAGGGATGGGCCTTTGGACTCAAACATGCTTGTCAACTTGGGAAAATTAAATAATTTAATAACTTCTTTAATTTTCTTAGTAATTGTTGAGTCATATGTGAAACCCACATGTAATGAATATACATTACAGATGCACACATAGAGAGTGTGATGGGAAGAAATGCACAAACATGATATTTTTTTTATAAAACTAATGAATGGTAGGATTGCTGATCAATTATATACTTCACTCTGGCCCTACCATTGTTTTCACAATTTGAAATTAATATGAATCATTTAAAAAACAAAATTAAAGTTTACAGAAACATTTCTTGTTATAAAATAATTTCAGCAGAAATTATAAAACATAGAACACACTTCTGTATCACTCTATTAAATAATAAAATATTACAGGTAGTTGTATCTCATTTGAAGTACTTTTCTGACTGCATTAGCTTCCTGCTTATCCAGGGTGCAGACACACAAAAATTTGGATCTTTAAATTTCTAATATATTTCATTATAGTATATATCCTTACATGGAACATGCTGTTATTCTCTTGCATGATTTATTCATAGTTGCCTGGCTATAGTCTGCAGGTGGGTTTATGTGTGGGTATACATTTTGAACATTTCCTTAAGTGCTTTATGAAGAGACTTTGGGAGAAATTTTAATGATATATCTTTTTTATCCTACTTCTGGAGTTTAGAAATCTGTTCCAATCCCTCTTCGCAAGATGAGCCTCCATTGTACTCATGGTGCTTAAGGGAATGAGAGGGTATTCCTTCAAACTGCTCCCTGATATACAAAGATAGCTATTTCCTCAGCTTTGTGAGTATGCAATTAGAGCAAATAATTTTTTTTTCACTTTCAGAAATTTTCTCGAAAAAGGTATCATGAATTACATTCTTTTGCTACAGAAATAGCTTTGCAAGGAAGTCACTTTCCTTGACACCTAGACAGGACTGCTTCATTAGACAGCATATACATTGTAGTCCTTGACTTTTGTGAATGAAACTCCAGCACTGCTAGGTGGAAATATTTGTCTAAGTCTGAAATTCATTAATAGGAAGCCCACCTTTTTTGGAACAAATCTAGGCCACATTCTCCAGCATCAATTTTATTAAAAAGTTGATGCATTTTCCTTCTTTTTTCTTTTGTCTTATTTGGTAGTTGGTTCAGATCCCAGATGTGGAGACAGGGTATATTTGTGGAGCTCTTAAGGACAAAGACTTTTTGGAGTAAGACCATAGCAATAGTTTGGGAGCCAGACAGAAAAGTGAAGAGCTGTGAATGTATTTTTAGACCCACACCTCAGGGCAGAGGAAAATATGTGCTTCAAAGGGGCAGCTTGCTATAAGGGTTTTGCAGGAAGAAGCATGGGCTGTGCAATCCATTTGTCCTTCCAAACTCACTAATCAGTGAAGTGATTACATAGGGAAGTGAGTGTGTTGAGGGGTTAGATGTGTTTAGTTGTGGATATGCCTACCCTTGGAAGAAAATATTGGGAGTGGAGGATAAGAATTCCCCAGGAAGAACCAATATGTAGTTTATTTAACTAGGTTTCTGACTTAACTGAGTAATCATTTAGGGCTGCCTCACTGAAATAACTCTGGGACTTCTTAAATGACATGTTCTGTATATATGCCTAGATGATTCAGTCACAGAATTACAGTCTCTTAGTTTTCTGCCACCGATGGTTAACTGTCATGAGCATGGCTTTGTTTTTTAAAATTTTTATTTTAATTTCAGTTAGTTAACATACAGTGTTACATTAGTTTCAGGTGTACAATATAGTGATTCAACATTTCCATCAATATCCAGTGCTCATCACGACAAAGATACTCCTTAATCCCCATCATGTCTTTCACGCATCCCCCACTCCCTACCCTCTGGTAAACATCAATTTGTTCTCCATAATTAAGAGTGTTTCTTAATTTGTCTCTCTATCCTTCTCTTATTTTTCCCTTTGCTTGCTTTGTTTTTTTTTAAATTCAATCCAGGAATGAGATCATATGGTATTTTATTTTGACTGACTTATTTTGCTTAGCATTATACTATCTCCATCCATGTCCCTGCAAATGGCAAGACTTCACTCTTTTTTGTGGCTGAATAATATTAATTGTTCATATATACCACAATTTATCCATTCATCAATCAATGGATTAGTTCATTTTCAAGGGTTAGTTCATTTTCAAGAACTCTAGGATATCACCATGGGTCACTATGTATTGATAATAACTGGCCTACTGTCTCCTTTAGGCAAACAAAATCGCTGACAGGGATATTCTTTGTTCCATGAACCTGAGCA